>NC_090058.1:5449904-5526888 GCF_038355195.1 Osmerus mordax | reverse complement strand
AATGATAAAGGAGGGGTTTGTTGCAATGTAGGTCAGCCACACAGGAAGAAATACACACACACACACACACACACACACAAACACACACACACAGGACCAGCAAGGCCATGGTCTGGGCTGAATGGCCAATTTGCTCCACTTGTCTGGCTGACTGGTGGAGTGAGTGTACACAGGGGGCCACACACACAAACACACACATAAATACATATATAAACACATACACACAAAGACACGCACACACACAAACACTTATACACATATGCATGCACACAGACTTAAATACAGACACACATGCATTTAGAATTCAGAGATCAGCGCTTTGCTGCTGGGAAGGGTTAGGAAACTGAATCATGCCTGACTGATTCTGTATGAATGGATTGAAAAGTGACATCAGTCAATCTGTGTGTGTGTGTGTGAGAGAGAGAATGTGTGAGGAAGTACTTAAGGGAGCACTCATCTTATCCCTCCCTCCATCCATCCATCCATCCCTGTTTCCATCTCCATCCATCCATCCCTCTTTCCATCTCCATCCATCCCTCTTTCCATCTCCATCCATCCATCCCTCTTTCCATCTCCATCCATCCGTCCGTCAGATGGTTAATGTATTTTATCTGTCCGATCAACATGCTTGACTGGCTGCAGTTAGCGGCACAGTCAGCCTATCACAGGATGGCATGATCAGCTGACCTCAGAGCAGAGCTGAGTGCATGCGTCAGACTGACAGAGCGACTCTGAGGTTGAGACTGACATCGGCAGTATGAGGTGGAGGAACGGGGAGGAGGAGGAGGAGGGTGGAAGCTGGAGGTTAGAGGTGGTTTAAGGTGGCTATATTGCACTCTGTGCCTGTCAGACTGCTGACAGCAGCAGTGAGCCTGCCTTACACCACGGCCCCTGTGCGTGGTTCAGATAAAACACCCTAGAGCCGTTCTTGACATTCTTGAGCCTATAAATTCAATAATAATTCTAAAGTAACAGCAACAAAAAAAACTCATAACTTTTCACGCTCCAAAAGGCTGCTTTAAAAGAATATTGACATTTGTGTCATATTGTGTCCGAGCCCTACTATACATATCTCCATTAGTCCCAGGTCTTGAGCATGCCTTTCAGGCCCGCGTGGCATGTAGCAGCTTGATATGACCCTCCATAATGGCAAATGCCTGTTAGACACATGTAGCTACCTCTGGAGGAATCTCACAAGACTACCTGATCAATGTTTGATGACCTCTCGTCAGTTCATGGGCCTGAACACTGACACGCATGGGCAAACACACAGACCCATCCATCCAGACAGCACTCCTTCCTACACAACTATCCACAAAAGCTGTTGTGACACCAGTTTAGACTTTCTGGGACTTTCTGCACTGTATGAAATATGAAGACGTACAGTAACAAAACAAAACAGCCCTTTTTGCATGGATGTGTGTGCGTGTGTGTGCGTGTGACTGGCTGACCTGATTACCTTTGGTCCTCCAGCCTCCCGTCCAGATTTAATCCTTTCTTACCAGATGTCCATTCTATCTTTATCTACCTTTCTCCCCCCTCCTCCTCCTCCCTGGGGCTCACCCCAACCCCCCTCTTCCTCTCCTCTGGAACTCACCCTCCCCTTCCCTCTCCCCCCTCAGGTCCGTTGGACCAAGACAGCAGGCAGCGCGTCTGATCGCTTCCAGGACTCCAGCGTGTTCAACGAGACGCTGCGCATAGCCAAGATCCAACGGCACCAGGGAGGACGCTACTACTGCAAGGCTGACAACGGCCTGGGCTCGCCTGCCATCAAGTCCATACGCGTTGACGTGTATTGTGAGTGGGCTGCGAGCATACATACACACACATACACACTCGCACACACATGCGCACGCACACACACACACGCACAAACAGGCTTACATACATGGACACGGACATGCACACACACAATCACACAATCCCAGCTAACACACCATAGCTACTGATTATTTTTATTTTTATTAGTTTGACCTTTCCGTGTGTGTGCATAGTTAAATGTGTGTCCATGTTTATGTATAGGGAGTGATTGTTTTAGCTACAGTACACAGCTGAAACAAATTAATCACTCTGATATGACAGTCTTGATCGCAGAGGATAATTGTGAATTGATTCTCTTGACATTTTGCTGTTATGATACGATTCAGCACATTTCGGTGCCTCCCCCAACTGCTATTTGCGTAGCTCTTTCGCAACATGCTGCACGGTAGCTGCAGCTCTTCCCAAACGGCACCATTTCCAAGATAAATGTCAGACTGAACATATGTTTGATCCTGTGTCCCTTTGCGATGAACAGAAGAGAGAGAAGACTCCCACAGATCTCCAAACGCTGCCGTGGGAAAGGGAAAGCGAAAAGTAAAGACTTGAAGAAGTGAAGAGTTTACGAATGTTCCTCACGGTGACAAAGGAACACAGAGAGAAGAATGTGCCAAGCTGTAGAGCCTTGGATAGGTCTGGAGTCCAGAGCTGACCCAGATACAAAACTGGCGTGGAGCACAGTGAGGGCATGGATGGCCTCCATGCAAGACCACTCTGCATAATTAAACATGCAGAGACGTGGTAATGGGGCCTCACAGGAAGTAAGCCTGGCCAGCACATGGGGCTCTGTCTGTGGAGTGTTTCTGTTTTTATCAAGGTGCTTCTCTGCATCCTGAAGTAGATCATAAGAGCCCTTGGCTCCCCTGTCAAGCACTTTTCAAGTAATTATCAAGCTCTCGTCAAAATCACAGTTTTAAAAGCGCCTCTATCTGGTGGAGTTTCTAAGTGGTTCTCTTCACTGCATTAGTCTCTCTCTCTGTCAAAACTTCTTAAAGAGCCTCGCTTGAGTGTCTGTCTGCACTTGACAATTGACAATTACAGACTGAAGTTGTGGATTCCTGAACTTCTCCCTTTCTCTTCAGGATGGTTTGAAGAGTCTGTCTTTTGATTTTCTACCAGACGGTTCCCACAAATTGGCGATTCTCTGTGCTGATGCCAAAGTGCAGCAGACAAAAAAGAAACGTTTCTGTAAATTATATTTCAATAGGATTCCAGTACCTCATGCGGTATGCATAGAACAGGCCACGCTGCAACAGAAGACACACAGGATAAATAAAACATGCAAATCTTGCCTGTTGTTAAGAGGTTATATGCTTAAGTGTACGTATAATATAAACCCTGTTTCCCTGTAAGAGGGCAGATTGTGTGAGGAGAGGAGTGGAGTGGAGAGGAGTGGAAAAAAGAGGAGAGGAGAAGGAAGAGAGGGGAGAGGAGGAGTGTCGGCTGACCACTCGCGCACTATGCGCACAGCTAGCAGTCAGGGATTGAGGCAGCGTGTAATTGCTTTCCATTATTTGACCCACAACAAGTGACAAAAGCTGTTCCTAGACAGCTTAATGT
The DNA here is from genome assembly GCF_038355195.1 of Osmerus mordax. Classification (NCBI taxonomy): domain Eukaryota; kingdom Metazoa; phylum Chordata; class Actinopteri; order Osmeriformes; family Osmeridae; genus Osmerus; species Osmerus mordax. The sequence continues at coordinate 5,523,510 of NC_090058.1, read as the reverse complement.
CATTAAAATACCCTCATCGCAAACCAGAAGAGACTGGGTCACCAAACCTCTCTTCTCCCTCCTCCTTCCTTCCTCCCTCCCTCCCCTCTCCCTCCTCCCTTCTCCTCCTCCTCCCCTATCTCTCTTTCTCACCCCTCCCTCCTCTTTCCTTCCTGCTCCCTCCTCCCTCCTCCCTTCTCCCTCCCTCCCTCCCTCCCTCCCTCCCTCCCTCCCCTCCCCTCCCTCCCTCCCTCCCTCCCTCCCTCCCTCCCTCCCTCCCTCCCTCCCTCCCTCCCTCCTCCTCCCCCCTCCCTCCCTGCAGTCCTGGATGATCCTGAGGTGACAGTGCACCAGAGTATAGGCGAGGCCAAGGAGCAGTTCTACTACGAGAGGACCGTGTTCCTGCGCTGCGTGGCCAACTCCAACCCACCGGTCCGCTACAGCTGGCGCCGCGGACGAGAGTTCCTGTCCCAGGGCTCCGACAAGGGAGTGGAGATCTATGAACCGTTCTTCACACAGGTGAGACTTGATAGATAAGACAGTCATGACCTCCTTCCTGTCTAGGAATTGTTCTTCACGGAAGTGAGACCGCCAGTCTGGGTGTCATCTTGTATTACTCGACGCTTTCACAAAAAAGCGGCATGGTGCTGAATGTCTCCTGTGCTGTGGTCTCACAGGGGGAAACCAAGATCCTCAAGCTGAAGAACCTGCGTCCTCAGGACTACGCCAACTACAGCTGCGTGGCCTCGGTGCGCAGTGTCTGCGGCCTCTCGGACAAGAGCGTGCGCTTCTCCCTCTCCAACAGAACAGGTACAGGAGGAAGCGCTCACACATGAGTGGACCAGTGGACCCACGCTCAAAACACATCATAAACCGTGGAGTTTATCGGATATATAATATTGAATCTATATCATGCATTATAAGAGTTTGCAAACCTAATCCTCTTCCCCTTTGTGCCCCCACCCTCCACTCTCCCAACCCCCCACCCTCCACTCTCCCAATCCCCCAGCCTCCCCGACCATCAAGCTCCTGGTGGAGGACCCCATGGTGGTGAACCCGGGTCAGACGGTGACCCTGGTGTGTGTGACGGCGGGAGGCGAACCCACCCCCACGCTGACCTGGGTCCGCAGCCCCAGCGAGCTGCCCAGGAAGAGTGTCCTGAACGGGGGCACGCTCACCCTGCCGGCCGTCACCCTGGAGGATGCCGGCGTCTACAGCTGCGTGGCCAACAACAACGTGGGCAACCCTGCCAAGAAGTCCACCAGCATCCTGGTCCGAGGTAGGAGTCAGGTGGGAGTCAGGTGGCTGAGCGTTTAGAGAATCGGGCTAGTAGTCAGAAGGTCGCTGGTTCGATTCCCGGGCGTGTCAAAAATGACGTTCTGTTCCTGGGCAAGGCACTTCACCCTACTTGCCTCGGGGGAATGTCCCTGTACTTACTGTAAGTCTCTCTGGATAAGAGTGTCTGCTAAATGACTAAATGTAGGTGTGTGTGTGTGTGTGTGTAGGGAGGTGAGGGGGGTACAGTAGATGGTTTGTTTGCATCTACAGCTCTGTGGCTGGCAACAACACCAGCAGCCTTGCCAGGACCTGGACCAGTCACTTGGCTGCAGTACAGCAAGGCTCAGGGTGGGAGCTATCCCGCCCATCCATCAAAATGAGCAAAGGCGATTGGACAAGCTTTAGTATTTAGTATTGGTTTGAGATTTGACTTGAGTAATTAAACTGTTGCCTGCTCCAAACCTTGCTCAGAGTAAACTTGTATTTAACAGGGTAATTTATGCCATTTGACACATTGAATCAGAGTAGAAGAACATTGCTGAGTTCAGAGAGAGTGGAGAAAGAGTGTGTGTGTGTGAGAGAGAGAGAGAGAGAGAGAGAGAGAGACAGAGAGAGAACTCGAGGGGGAGGGAGTACGGGAGAGCAAAGGGGAAGGGGGAGGGTGAAAGTTGAGGTTAGAAATCCAGCTTATGTTAGCACTCTCTGAGCCCTGACAGGTATTCCCTGGGCAGTGATGAGCTTCCACTGACAACACCATCAATAAAAGAAAAGCAGCTCGCAGGGAACACACACACACACACACACACACACACACACACACACAAGCTATCACATTACCGGTACAGGCTGAGGATAAAAGCACCAAGTATCTGGAGAGGCCAATAGTGTGCTGTGTGGAGGACTTTTTGGTTGACGGTGCAGGGGGAGAAATGACCTGACATTGTGGTTTATAACTTATTTATCAGTGGGAGTGGGGGGTGGTGGTGGTGGTGGTGGAGCAGTATTTGAGTTTGCATAAGTGTGTGTGTGCGTGTGTGTACGCTGCTGACCGTGCAGCCTTGCCACAAGATCTCACCTCTCTTTATTTATTTAGTCAAATCATCCTGGCGGCTTGCTCCTCTTCAAGACCAGTAGAACAGACACGCTAACTGACCAATGTCTCACACAGCAAACACTGCAGTCTATAGATCAAGTCTATAGCCTCCTTCATGGGAGACCTGAGCATGGAGACTGTCAATCGGAAAATAATCTGTGTTGATTGGAGATTGTGTGTACTGTGGGGGACAAGTGTGTTTTCTTTCTGTCTGTGTGTTGTATGTGTGTGTGTGTGTGTGTGCGTGTGAGACTAAGAAAGAGACTGACTCATCAGAAAGGACCAGATCAATTCTCTTCCTCCTCCACTGTTTGTGCAGCTGATTGATGCGAGGAGCGATACTGAAGAAAACCGTCCTCATTAAAACAGGTTGAGGGACTACCAGAGAGGCTATGCAACTGTCGTGTTTGGTCGTACATGCAAGTGTAAGAGAGAGTGGGGTGCATCAGTGTGTGTGTGTGTGTGTGTGTGTGCGTGTGTGTGAGGGCGTCATGTTGGGTCTAACCCTCAGCAGTTGTCAGCCTGTTACATGTTAAAGATGTAAACAGCTTTGGGAGGGTGTCAGATGAAAGGTGCTTGTAAAGACGAACACCAGCGAGGCTAATGCTAAAAGCAGTGGATTCCACTGCTTTTCCGGTCCCACAGTCAGGCTGGCATGGACCTGCAGGAGAGACCTGTTCAAAGCCCGTTCCTCACAGTTAGCTACAAGTCAGGATGGATAAACAGCTTTGTCCAGATTAACACATTCACTCAGATCAAACCCCAATCCACGTGCTACTACAGAGAGAGATAGAGTAAGAGAGAGAGAGCATGTCTATAAAGATTACCCCCTTCATCTCCTCTCCTCTCACAGTGCAAGTGCAATAAAGACCGTGTTTACGTCTCATAATGGCAGCTCACTAGCATTACTTAGCTCATCTAAAGATAACGTTTCAGCAAAATTGCCGTATTGATGAAGAGCGAGAAATGGGGAACAGAAGAGAGAGAGCAGCCATAACAGTCGGGTACACCCTATGGTGAACGTGGATATTTACATTTAGTCATTTAGCAGACGCTCTTATCCAGAGCGACTTACAGTAAGTACAGGGACATTCCCCCCCGAGGCAAGTAGGGTGAAGTGCCTTGCCCCAACGTCACAACGTCATTTGGCACAGCCGGGAATCAAACCGGTATCCTTCTGATTAATAGCCCGACTTCCTAACCACTCAGCCACCTGACTCCTCTGTTTCTCAGTACAGTACACAGCCTACTGTCACCCCTCCCTGTCGCTATAGGAACTTGTTCAGATCTGATGCCAGCATGTTAATCAACATGTTAATCAGATCTCATAAAAGTTGTTCCTAAATTATTTACAGTGGTGGGGCTCACAGTGCATCATATTTCCATTAATGACTTGTAAATGAGCCTTGGTGTGAGAAAGAGGAAAAAAGAAAGAATAAGAGAGATAGAGATAGAGAGAGAGAGAGAGAGAGAGAGAGAGAGAGAGAGAGAGAGTGCCAGACTCTGGCCCAGAACACACCAGAGCCAACTAGAGTCATAGCCAATTCTAGAGGCTCCATTTGGAGTACAGCAGACTGTATGTGTGTATATATGTGTGTGTGTGTGTGTGTGAGGGACGTGCACTTCATGCTCGACAGGTAGAGACCCTGAGCAGAGATGGCAGGGTTACGCAACTACAAACTTGAACACAGATAGTTCAACCCCAACTCCCAGTGTATCACATCTCTGATGGTGGGTCTCAACCTACTCTGTGTGTATACCCACACACAGGACTCATTGTTGTCTAGATTAGATACTGAGGTAACAGTAGGTGTGGACTTGAAGAGGTATGTTATTACTGTATGCTAATGAGGTCGTCGTGCCTGCTGTGTATGCTGTATTGTGGTGTGTGTGTGTGTGTGTGCCAGTAGGGATGATGTGTCTGTCTCTCAATGCTGTGTTGGTAAAACTTTTCTTATGTAACATCTAGACTCCAGGTGGAGGTCATTATGCACAAATGAATATGTTGAACTCAGCCGGAACTGGTTTCTCTGTGTAAGGGGGGGGGGGGGGGGGGGTCAGTACATGGGGCTGTGGGCGTGGCATGTCTTGGGGTTTCTCTGGGGTGGAGGGTTGAGGGTGTGCATTCTGAAGGAGCATGTCCTCTCTGGGACTCAGATCCTGACCAGATGTGCAGTCTGCTGCCCCGAGCCGGATCAACACCACGGTGCCTTGTACTCCCCAAAAACTGTGTGAGGGAGAGGTTTGGGTCTTCTCTGTCAGGAGTGTGTGTCCTCCCTGATGGGGAGGTGGGGGTGGAGGGGTGCTGGGCATGTCTCTTGATCTCTCATTAATGAGGACAATAACAAGCTGGCCCCACGCAGAACAGCAGCTGCACTTCCTGGTCAGTAGGCAGTTGTATATCCTGTCACGAGATAAATAAAGGACTTAATAGCGGCGAAGGAAATAGGACTAACCATTAATATCGTTTTCTGTTGGAGTATTTTTATCTGCTGTTCATAACTGTGTACAATATGTTTGTGCCCCTTGGAAGATTCTATTATAAAGAGTCTAGTTCAGCTCAGTGGTGTTATCCAGAATGTGGGTGGGATCCCAGTGGAACAAGAGAACAACCTCGCTCCTGTTTGTGCTGTGTTCATAGTTTTCATGTATTTATGTCGCGGTTGGCTGGCCATGTAATATTTCACTAATTCCACTCATGTCGCAGGTGAGGTAGTGTATCTTGTTATGTGGCTTGGGGAAATGATTTGAGAGTGTAGAGGGTTCTGCATTAGAGCATGTACAGCTTTGAACAGTGTGTGTGTGTGTGTGGGTGGTGTGGAGGGGGGGGTTGTTCATCGGAATCCCAGCCCTGTCCTCTCGCTCGCTCACACTCGCTCTCTCTCTCTCTGTCCCTCTAATCCTCTAATCTCTTCTATTTCCACGTCCTTCAGGCCTGAGGAAAGGTCGTTTCTGGATCACCCCTGACCCCTACCACAATGACGACAACATCCAGATCGGCCGCGAGGTCAAGATCTCCTGCCAGGTGGAGGCCACGCCCCCTGAGGAGCTGATGTTCGGCTGGCTGAAGAACGGCCGGCCGCTGCGCAGTTCGGAGCGCATGGTCATCACCCACACCGATGCCGAGGTGTCCCCCGGCACCACCAACCTGGACATCATCGACCTCAAATTCACCGACTTCGGCACGTACACGTGCGTGGCCTCGCTGAGGAACGGCGGCATCCCCGAGATCAGCATCGACGTCAACATCTCCTCCACGACAGGTGAGAGGTCCCGGAGAACACACTTCTTCTAGAGCTGTTGACCTTTTCTAGAACTGTTGACCTTTTCTAGAACTGTTGACCTGTTCTAGAACTGTTGACCTTTTCTTGAACTGTTGACCTGTTTTAGAACTGTTGACCTTTTCTAGAACTCTTGAACTTTTCTCGAACTGTTGACCTGTTCTCGAACTGTTGACCTTTTCTAAGGCTGTTGACCTGTTCTCGATAGGTTGAGGTTTGGTTCCTCTTTCCTACCATATGCTAGTCCAGGACTGTCTTCTACTGGAGGGCTGTAGAGGTCTAGTATCTCTGTCCTACCATGTCCTAGTCCAGTCCTGTAGGGCTGTAGAGGTCTAGTCCCTCTGTCCTACCATGTCCTAGTCCAGTCCTGTAGGGCTGTAGAGGTCTAGTCCCTCTGTCTTACCATGTCCTAGTCCAGTCCTGGAGGGCTGTAGAGGTCTAGCCCCTCTGTCTTACCATGTCCTAGTCCAGTCCTGTAGGGCTGTAGAGGTCTAGCCCCTCTGTCCTACCATGTCCTAGTCCAGTCCTGTAGGGCTGTAGAGGTCTAGCCCCTCTGTCTTACCATGTCCTAGTCCAGTCCTGGAGGGCTGTAGAGGTCTAGCCCCTCTGTCTTACCATGTCCTAGTCCAGTCCTGTAGGGCTGTAGAGGTCTAGCCCCTCTGTCCTACCATGTCCTAGTCCAGTCCTGTAGGGCTGTAGAGGTCTAGCCCCTCTGTCTTACCATGTCCTAGTCCAGTCCTGGAGGGCTGTAGAGGTCTAGTCCCTCTGTCCTACCATGTCCTAGTCCAGTCCTGGAGGGCTGTAGAGGTCTAGCCCCTCTGTCCTACCATGTCCTAGTCCAGTCCTTGAGGGCTGTAGAGGTCTAGTCCCTCTGTCCTACCATGTCCTAGTCCAGTCCTGGAGGGCTGTAGAGGTCTAGTCCCTCTGTCCTACCATGTCCTAGTCCAGTCCTGGAGGGCTGTAGAGGTCTAGTCCCTCTGTCCTACCATGTCCTAGTCCAGTCCTGGAGGGCTGTAGAGGTCTAGTCCCTCTGTCCTACCATGTCCTAGTCCAGTCCTGGAAGACTATAGAGGTGTGACTCCTGTCTTTGCTGGATCCAGTCCAGCAGTCTTCTGCTGTTTTCTTAGTCTGTGTCCTTGACTACTTTCACTTGAACATTCATCTCTGAGGAGCTGATTGGTTTGAAAGCTTCTCTGACAACTTGATAGTTGCTTTATTATCCCGAAGGAGAGGGGAGGAAGAGGATGAAGAGGATAATGACGAGGAAGAGTCTGAAGCTGTCACTTGAGTGTGTGACAGGAGTAAGGACACACAATGTCAAGGAGGTAGATGTAAAAGACACACAACCACACACACAATCACCAACAAACTCTCAAATTCAGTTTTTCTACTTGATCCTCCACTGTTACCATAGCAGCATAATAAGATCCAGTCGCTTTGATCCCAACAGGAGTGTTGTCACGCCAACTCGCCTGTAATCAGGATTCATCCACTCAATCAGCTCCAGCTCAGTGTTAATTGGTGTGGAAGTACTGCTAATATTTTCTAGCTTGTTTATACTTCAGACCCTCATGGTTATTTACAGCCTGACTGTGCTGGGTCACCTGTGTAAGCTTGTCTGATCATCTTCCAGTGTATGTGTGTGTGTGTGTGTGTGTGTGTGTGTAAATAGTGCATACTTCACATAGCTTAATGGCAGGCAAACTGGTCCTCTCTAAGTTGTACATCTATGGACATGTTTAGACGTAATTTATTTTAAAATGCTCAGGAGAGATGAGAGACAGTTAGAGATGAGAGACAGCACGTAGAAGCACAGTTATCGTAACCCTCCCTCCCTCTCTCCCCCACTCTTTCTCTCTCTCTCCCCCTCTCTCTCTCCATCTCTCTCTCTCTCTCTCTCTCTGGTGGGGGTTCTGACAGCCAGATGGAGAGGGAGTGAACCTCAGAACACTCAGTGAGATGGACATGGGATCGTTGTTGGCCATTAGAGCTACTTAATGGAAGAGCACAGAGTCTATAACCAATTTCAGTAGAACCTTCTAGACCTGCCCTGAAAGCTGGAAGAGGCCTGCTAGTGTGGTCTAACCTCGAGAGAATACACACATGCAAAAGCACACACACCTATACACACACACACCTATACACACACCCAGGTCTCGGGAGCAGGTTTCCTGCAGGGCCTTACGTAACCCAGTGCTGGTGGTGGCAGTGGGGGGGGGGGGTGTGCATGCATGCGGGGAAAAAATGTACGTGTAAGTTTCTGTCCCCTCTAACAATCCCCTGTATCTAGCTGTCTGGATGTGTTAGTAAGGCTTTGGGCTTGTCTTTGAATCAGTGTTAGACTTTGTTGTCCCATCCCTGTCCCATAGCCAATGGAGCAGAACATAACAAGCTGCAGTAACGCCCCACAGCAGCACAGCAGGAGCACAGTGCTGGGCTGCTGGTGCCCACGGCCAGGCCTTGAGGGTAACAGAACCCACAGCCTAAAACTGAGAGGACTCTACTGATCTACATGACTGACCTGAGACAACGTGTCTCCGGTCTCTGTTTCTCTCTCCCTCCATTTCTTCCCCTCTCTTTTGTTCCCTTCCTCTCTCTCCTCCTCTCTACCTCTCTCTACCTCCCTCTCTTTCCTCCTCTCTCTACCTCCCTCCCTCTCTCTCTACCTCCCTCCCTCTCTCTCCTCCTCTCTACCTCTCTCTACCTCCCTCTCTTTCCTCCTCTCTCTACCTCCCTCTCTCTCTCTCTACCTCCCTCCCTCTCTCTCCTCCTCTCTACCTCTCTCTACCTCCCTCTCTCTCCTCCTCTCTCTACCTCCCTACCTCCCTCTCTCTCCTCCTCTCCCTCTCTCTACCTCCCTCCCTCCCTCTCTCTCCTCCTCTCCCTCCCTCCCTCCCTCCCTCTCTCTCCTCCTCTCCCTCTCTCTACCTCCCTCCCTCCCTCTCTCTCCTCCTCTCCCTCCCTCCCTCCCTCCCTCTCTCTCCTCCTCTCCCTCCCTCGCTCCCTCCCTCTCTCTCCTCCTCTCCCTCCCTCGCTCCCTCCCTCCCTCTCCTCCTCTCCCTCCCTCGCTCCCTCCCTCCCTCTCGGTGCCTCCAGTCCCTCCAGAGTTGACGGTGCCGAGGGGGAAGTCCTCCCTGGTGGTCCAGGAGGGGGAGACGGTGGAGCTGCAGTGTCTGGTCTCTGGCAAGCCCAAGCCCATCATCCTCTGGTCCCGGGCCGACAAGGAGGCCGCCATGCCCGACGGAGCCATGACCACCGAGAGCTACGACGGCGTGCTGCGCATCCTCAACGTTTCCAGGGAGATGACGGGAACCTACCGTTGCCAGACCAGTCAGTACAACGGCTTCAACGTCAAACCCCGCGAGGCCCTGATCGAGCTGGTGGTGCAGTGTGAGTGGTCCTGAAGGGGTCTCCTATGTCTGCCTCTCCTTCCCTCCTGTCCCACACATCCTCATGTCCTTTCTGCTATCCACCATTTATGTCTCATCTTCTGTGTTCTACCAACTAGCTCTCATAGAGGGTTTTCAGATCCCTCATGCTGATAAAAAGAGATGGAGGGGGGGGGAAAGAGATTGATTGATAGAAAGGTAAATAGATAGCTGGATGGCTAATTCGATACCACTAGAGAGGGAGAGGTAGAGAGAGAATCAATGTCGGACCTACATCCTGTATCATTCACAAGGTTTGATATGAATTTCAACCTTGGGTGCTGAGAACAGGCCCAGGGCGGGAGCCTGATGTGTCCTAATCAGCTGCCCACCATCCATCCACGCGCAAAGGAAATGTTCCTCGCAAACCTTGACGCCCTGCAAAGAACGATGTGTAGTGGTTACATTTACATTTAGTCATTTAGCAGACGCTCTTATCCAGAGCGATTTACAGTAAGTACAGGGACATTCCACCCGAGGCAAGTATGGTGAAGTGCCTTGCCCAAGGACACAACGTCATTTGGCACAGCCGTGAATCGAACCGGTAACCTTCAGATTACTAGCCCGACTCCCTTACCGCTCAGCCACCTGACTCCTATGACTGACTTCCCGTCCATTAGTGGGAGTGGTTTGCTTGCTGTGTGCAGGAGATGAGGCAGGAGGACTGGGAGCATTTTGGAGAGGGAGGTGAGGGGAGGGGGGTAGGGTAGGGTATGTAATCATATAATCCATAATGTAAATAGCCCTTGGTGTATGTAACCTGGTGGAGTGGGGTTGGGATGAATGGTGTACAGAAGCGAGCTGGTGCTATGAATTAAGTGCGACGCGAAAAAGGAGATGAGAGAAGAGGAGAGGAGATCAGAGGGAGAGGAGAGGTGATGCAGGCTGGCTGGTGGAAACCCAGAACCTCTCTCGCTCAGATCACCGCTTCTCACTTCCTGGTGTCATAACTCCTCCGAAAAATCTGTCCGCCTCCCCCTGCTCACACACCACTGGTGCACACTGTGAGGAAAGAATGAGCCAGGGGAGCTGCGTGCGTGTGTGTGTGTCACTATGGCTCACCAGGACCATTGCCCAGTAGTGTGAGTCAGCCAAGGATGATCCCTGTGGGCAGCTTGTACTCTACGCTGTGCCCCACTCTGCCAGAGGGAGAGGAGGCATGAGACCAGCCCCACCACAGGCAACACAGAGGAGGGAACACACAGAGGGAATACACAGAGGGAACACACAGAGGAGGGAACACATAGAGGAGGGAACACACAGAGGAGGGAACACACAGAGGAGGGAACACACAGAGGAGGGAACACACAAAGGAGGGAACACAGAGGAGGGAACACACAGAGGAGGGAACACACAGAGGGAACACACAGAGGGAACACACAGAGGGAACACACAGAGGGAACACACAGAGGGAACACACATAGGAGGGAACACACAGAGGGAACACACAGAGGAGGGAACACAAAGAGGGAACACACAGAGGAGGGAACACACAGAGGGAACACACAGAGGAGGGAACACACAGAGGGAACACACAGAGGAGGGAACACAAAGAGGGAACACACAGAGGAGGGAACACACAGAGGAGGGAACACACGGAGGGAACACACAGAGGGAACACACAGAGGGAACACACAGAGGGAACACACAGAGGAGGGAACACACAGAGGAGGGAACACAGAGGGAACACACAGAGGAGGGAACACACAGAGGAGGGAACACACAGAGGAGGGAACACACGGAGGGAACACACAGAGGGAACACACAGAGGAGGGAACACACAGAGGAGGGAACACACGGAGGGAACACACAGAGGGAACTCACAGAGGGAACACACAGAGGGAACACACAGAGGAGGGAACACACAGAGGAGGGAACACACAGAGGGAACACACAGAGGAGGGAACACACAGAGGAGGGAACACACATAGGAGGGAACACACAGAGGAGGGAACACAGAGGGAACACACAGAGGAGGGAACACACATAGGAGGGAACACACATAGGAGGGAACACACAGAGGAGGGAACACAGAGGGAACACACAGAGGAGGGAACACACAGAGGAGGGAACACACAGAGGGAACACACAGAGGAGGGAACACACAGAGGGAACACACAGAGGAGGGAACACACAGAGGAGGGAACAGGAGGAGAAAGAGAGAGAGAGAGACCTGCGCTTATCTGTTCAGGAAAGCCGAACGGGAAACCAAAGCCTTTTTTTGCAGTTCATTCACATATGCGTTTAATTTCTTTCACTCATCACTCATCTTTCTGTCTCTTTTCTCGTCCCATTTATGTTGCATGTGAACATGTGTGGTGTGTGTGTGTGTGTGTGTGTAAATGTTTTTGTGTGCTTGTGTGAGTGTGCATGTGAGTCACGATTCTTTGGTTGGCCATTTTAACAGTTCTCATTATGTAACTCCTGCAGCGACTGTCCTTGAGAGCCGGCATGTAAGGTGAAGTTAGTATGAAAGCAGCAGACCATGGTATACAAATTGAGTAGATGGGTTCTGATTTACTGCTGCTTGTCTGCAGATAGTGTACACAATATAACCCCCCCCGTAGGTCAGTATTTTTTTTATTTTATTGTATATTTTATTTAATTCTAATTCCACTTAGTACTGCTAGTTTATTTACCCTTAGTATAGATAGTCCACATTTTTTAATTTTAGGTTCCTATATGTTTATTGTATGCACCTTCCTGCCAAAGCAAATTTCTTGCCTGTGCAAACTTTCATGGCGAATAAATCCCATTCTGATTCTGAACCAAAACATTGTGAATGATTGTGTGTGTGTGTGTGTGTGTGTGTATGGGTGTGGGGGAGATTCCATGTGTGTTTGTGCTAGCCTCCTATAACACATTGTCAAGACATTATGCTTCCATTGACAATAAAGGCTAGGCTAGGCTACGTTAGATTAGGCTAGGCTAGGCTAGGAGATAATCCTTGTCCACAAGCCTCATTACTGGTGGTGGAGCTGGGCACCAGAGTGAGCCTCTGGCTGTGTGGGTTTATGAGTGTGTATGTTTGTGTGTGTGTGTGTGCTTGTGTGTGTGTGTGTGTGTGTGTGCCCACGCTGGGTACCAGTGGGGCCCCTGGATGATGTCTTTGTACTTCCATCTCTGACAGCTGAGGCTGCTCCACTGCAGAGTCCATGGGGGCGGGATGGAGAGAGGGATGAGAGCAAAGAGGAGCGTGGAGGAAGGGGGGAGCAGTGAGAGAAAAGACAGGTTTGGGGATGTGGTTCTGCAGATGGACTGAGACGAGAACAGGAGCGAGACAAGGAGAGGGAGAAAAAGAAAGAAGGAGAGACCGAAATTTGGAGTGGAGGATAGAGAGAAGAGAGAGGGGAAGAGGGGCAGCAGGATGTTGTCACAGTCACCAGTCACCAGGGAGGTAGAAAGATTGCCCTGGATACCCCCGTGCTTTAAGCCCCCAGATCAGCATTACTCTGTTATATTGGTAATGAAATGAAAATAGACTTCTTTTTTCTCTCTCATCCATCTCATTCTACTCTCCATCTCTCTCTCAATCCCTCCATCCCCTCCTCCTCCCCCACAGCTGTCCCTCCCCACTCATTGACGCCATGGCGACTAGCCATCTGTTGAGGAAGAATGTGTGTGTATCCACAGTAGTGTGTTTAACCAGGGCAGCGTTTAACCAAAGATTTAAATAGAATTAATTACATTTTACATTCGACTACAATGGCTGCATATGTAACCACTGTATGAGGAAAGTGGAATGAATCCCCCCTCTAGTGGTACCCTTCCTGATATTTATTAGCATGCCACTTCTTGCTTACATCAGAAATGCACACCTCTCATTGTGGTTCATACAGGATGTGAGCTGAAGACTTGACAATGGCCGACCATTTTAATCCAGTTACGCAAGCGTGTATGATTGCTATTGTACACACAAACACACACATGCGTGCACACACACACACACACACACACACACACACACACACACACACACACACACACACACACACACACACACACACACACACACACACACACACACACATACAGCACAACCCACCAGGGTTCAGGGATATATGTAAAGGTGTAAAGTGATGAATTGCTCTCATGACTAACAACAACCTAACCATGAGTCTAGGCTGGTCAAGATAGGAGCAGATGTTAGACCCCCCCCCTCCTTCCTGCCCGGCCCAGAGCCACAGCTGCCAGCTCCACAGACTCCAGACCCACTCAGTCTTAATTGAATACTCCCAGGTCACAAACGTGAACCCAATTAACACTTATCTCCCCCTTAGTGCAGAGCGGAGACACTTGCCCTTTTTGTCCCTCCTCTCCCTCCATCCCTCGTTTCCACCTCAGTCCATCTCCTACGACACCTTATCAACTTGAGGGTTAATAGGATCTATTGGCCAGGGTACAAGCTAAACACTGACAAAAACGTAATTATGACGTGTGTGTGACTGTGTGTATCTGTCTGTGTATGTTGGTCTGTGTGTGTGTGTGTGTGTGTGTGTGTGTGTGTGTGTGTGTGTGTGTGTGTGTGTGTGCGTGTGCAGTTTAGCAGAAACTGAGTCGGGGGCCAGGGAGGGCATGCTGGCTTTGTTCGAGATTTCCAACCTCCTAAGAGGAGAGCTACGTGTGTGTGTGTGTGTGTGTGTGTGTGTGTGTGTGTGTGGGAGCATGTTTGTGTGGTTAGGGGTTAGAAGGGATTGTTCCAGGCATGCTAACTGTAAAGGTCAATGCCCACACTTGTCACTTTCACACCTACTTTTTGTTTGTGATGTGGCATCTGGCTTTGTAGCGGCGTTTGTGCATGCGTGTGTCTGTGTGTGTGCATGTCAGTGCAGATAGTGTAGTCCTGCAGTCTTTAGCATTCTCCAAACTTCAAATGAATTGTCTGGAATATTGATAGGAAGCTGATGATTATTTATGTGCTATTTGCAGTCTAATGAAAAGATAATTACAGCCGTTCTCTGACACTCACTGCCACCCTCGCACATCCATTCCTTCAGCATCACTCCAAACCCAACCGACCAAGATCACATCTCCCTCTGAAAAAGACCCAATTATTACTACTTTAAGCATTTCATCTTCGCCTGCAATTATTTTTTCCTCCAGTAATACAAAATAGAAAATGTCCTCTGAAGCGTATTGATGTTCACCCTTGTAGCACTCTATCCTACAACATGCTAATCTACCCCCATCCAGCATATAACAAGCATTAGGGATAGAGAGTTGGCCAAGAGGGCTTTAGGGAGGGAAGAGAGAAGATTAGAAGTATGTAGAATGAAGTCTAGAAGTATGAGTATCATCTGCTCTGAAGTGGTACTCAGATCTTTTGTGAACCAGGCCGGTTTTTCTTTGAACTAAATGAAAACAGTCCCTAAGGTATCCACCTCTTCCCTCAACTCCTCCGCCCTACTCCAGTTCTTCCATCTCTTCTTCCAGCTTCGTCGCCCATATCCTTCTTCTCTCTTTACCCCCTCCTCGTCCACTTCATCCTCCTCCTCTTCCACCAGGACGCTGTTAGCTGTGCTCTTTCCCTCCGTAAAGTCAACAGAGGACAGCTCCTCGGAGAACTCTGAATAAGATGGGAAGAGAAGATGGCCCTTTCTCAAATCCTTACTGCTCTGCCCATTATACTGCCCTGCGTGGGATAATAATCATAGAATATGATACAGCACTTTAGATGCAGCCCAGCGGTCCCACTCAATTTAGTGCAGAGTCAGGCAGTGGTTTTGAAAGTTTTGCTTTTTGCTTTTTACATCCAGTCCTCCGTGTCAACTCTCCTCTCGTGTCAGTAGCTCGTTAGACGCCACTGTATTTGTGTGTGTGTGTGTGTGTGTCTGTGCGTGCGTGCGTGCGTGCATTTGGGGAAAAGTTATGTGCTCCAGTCAACAAATGTTCATCTCATGTAACTAATCCTGTGTCATTTAGAAACTCACTACAGTAATCTAATCTAAATCATGTAATCCCAATGGCAGACCCCCCCACGGTGGAGCCGGTGTACACAGAGGTCCGTCAGGGTTTGGGTCGGGCCTTCCTCCTGACCTGCCGTCTGCTACGGGCTCACCCCGCTCCGCGACCTCAAGTACGAGTGGAAGCTGGGGACACGCCTTCTCACTGTTGGCACGTTCAACGATCAGCGGGATGACACAGACTACCAAGTTCGCAGCCTCAACCGCGAGGGATACGGAGAGTACACCTGTGACATCACAAACGAGGCCGGGGCGGGCCGCTGCACCTTCCTGGTCACGGGTAAGAGACATGTGACTCAGAGCGATGTATTATGATTCCTGGGACAGCTCTTCTCTGCTCTCCCCTCTCATCCTCTCTCCCATCCCCTCCCTTCCTCTCCCCTCTCCCCTCTCCTCCTCTCTCCCCTTCCCTCCCTTCCTCTCCCCTCTCCTCCTCCTCTCCCCTCTCCTCCTCCTCTCCTCTCCCCTCCCTTCCTCTCCCCTCCCCTCTCCTCCTTTCTCCCCGCCCCTTCCTCTCCCCTTTCCTCTCCCCTCTCCTCCTCCTCTCCTCTGCTCCTCCCCTCCTCTCCCCTCTCCTCCTCCTCTCCCGTCCCCTCCCTTCCTCTCCCCTCTCCTCCTCCTCTCTTCTCCCTTCTCCTCCTCTCCCCCTATCCTCCTCCTCTCCCCTCTCCTCCTCCTCTCCTCTCCCCTCTCCTCCTCCTCTCCTCTCCCTTCTCCTCCTCTCCCCTCTCCTCCTCCTCTCCTCTCCCTTCTCCTCCTCTCCCCTCTCCTCCTCCTCTCCTCTCCTCCTCTCCTCTCCTCTCCCTTCTCCTCCTCTCCCCTCTCCTCCTCCTCTCCTCTCCTCCTCTCCACTGTCTTCCTCCTCCCCTCTCCCCTCTCCTCCTCTGCCCTCTCCTCCTCCCCTCTCCCCTCTCCTCCTCCTCTCCTCTCCTCCTCTCCCCTCTCCTCCTCTCTCCTCGCTGTATTGATTAGGTTCATGTTCTCTTGATGTGAGTGGCTCTCAGCAGATGTGGGCTGCCGCTTCTCGTCGATACAGAGAGACAAGTGCCTTCCACTCTCTGATGAAAGGTTGCCCATGGCGACGGCGACAGGCCTTGTCACCGCTTATAAAGAAGACCGCAGTTCAACGCTTTAACAGCTAATAAGCTGCTTAACAGACACAAAACACCACCGCTGTGCTATGTCGACCCAGCCTGCATAGCATCTAAGTAGGTTAGACACTACTTACATAGTGTGTTTGGTATCAGGGTGGGTCTCTGGGCAGCGACCCGCATGCAATGTCAGGGAACTTTCTGTCATATCGTTGCTCTGAGGTGGCAGCTTGATTTGGGCTTAAATAAGAGGCCCTGCTATCAGAATCATCATCAGCCAATAGGGAGGCAGGACCGGGAGCACAATGGTTCTGACATCACTACAATCCAGCAGAATGCACCACTTACTGTAACCACCCCAGTCCTCACTGCTCCAGTCCTGTACAGATAGAGCAGCTGCTATCTCCCTGGCCTCCGTCTCTGGGCCTGCCTGACTCTGCACACCAGGATTTGCATCGTCAATGTCCTCCGCTGCACAGCAGGCAGGAAAGAGGATTAGCCCTCGCTCACCAGCGTGAGCCTCACCCGCCCACTCCCTCTCTCCTCCCCTCCATCCCTGTACCCTCCATCCTTTCTATATCCTCCTCACCCCTCCCTTCATCCCTTTGAAGGCTTCCCTACATCCTTCCATCCTCGCCGGCCTCCTCACTCCCCTCCCTCCTATCTGACCCACTACACTCCTTTCGCCCTTCCCTCTGTCCTCCCTCCATACACCACTTGTCAGCAATTTAGGGCAGGGAAGAGACCCCCCCCTCTGCCTTACAGCTTCTCAGACTGTCACACAGGGCGTGCATCATAAATGTGTGTGTTTGTGAGTGTGTCGGGTTAATGTTTTGTGTGTGTGACTGGATGGTGCTGATGGACTTCGTGAGTGTGTCTAGGGGAAGGTGACTCAGGCGTGTTTCTGTGACAGGCTAAAGAAGTAGGGACACTCGGCATCCATGAAAACATTGGTACGCTGTATTATCCCTGCCCTCCCAACTGCACCACTTAATGAACTGTGGTGATGCTGTCTGTTTGACTCCATGATACTCTCTAAGGAGGGAGTGTTAGTGTGACAAGCGCTCCTGCTATGAGGGATTAATCCGGAGATGTGTGTGCTTGCTGGGCCGTTCAGTAACATTAAAAGTTTGGGTTCCTTGAGAAGCCAGTCCTCGGTGTGGGGCTGTCAGGATGACTGCTCCTCCTGGTTGTTCCGGAGCGGTTACATTATGATGTAACTCGCAGACAACAGGGGGTATCTTATTAGCTGACTGAAGCTAAAGCACCGGATGATTGCTGGGTCACGATTCTCCAGGCTGTACTGCAATGGTAAGTCAGGTCTGAGGCATGGTGGAGAATTGCTCTACTAACAGAACAGGTGTGTGTGTATTAGTTACTACAGTATTGTGAACAGAGAAGAGTGTAAATATTGGACAGTCCAATTGTGGCCTACCAGCCTGCTGGACTGAAGAGCAAGGATACAGAAATAGGATCACAATAACTTTACCAGGCAGAACAGAACACAGCACAGGCCCTCATATAGACAACAACCAACAAGGACTGACAAAGGGAGCAAATGTATATACAGGGCAGGCTGATTACACAATAGACAACAGCTGTGTGATTGGAACGAGACACAGGTGTGCAGGGAGCCCGGGGGGGGGGGGGGGGGGGGGGGGGGGAGAGAGAGAGAGAGAGAGAGAGAGAGAGAGAGAGAGAGAGAGAGAGAGAGAGAGAGAGAGAGAGAGAGAGAGAGAGAGAGAGAGAGAGAGAGAGAGAGAGAGACAAAACTAGGACTGCAACACACACCCAGGGAGGCAGACAGAACATTAAACATTAAACTACACAAGGGCAAAATGAAACAGACCTTTAACAAGACACAGGTGAACAACATAAACGGGACTAGCCTAGCGCTCTGGGGATGCGAGGCATCACACTTATGCATCGCCAAACTCCGTCCAACTCCGTCGAACATTGCCAAACTCCGTCCAACACTCACCCTGGCAGATGCAGAGAAGCTTGTCCACGCCATTGTCTCTTCCAGGCTGGACTATTGTAATGCACTCCTCATCGAGATCTCTGGCAAGAGCATCCAGAGACTGCAATACATTCAAAACAGCGCTGCCAGGATCCTGATGAGAGTGCGCAAATATGATCTCATCACCCCATCCTGAAAACTCCTCACTGGCTCCCTGTCCCATTCACAATTCAATATAAGGTCTCCCCTCCTCACCCACCAGTGCCTTCACGGACATGCCCCCATTTACCTACAGGAACTCCTCACCCCCCAGACCTCCTCACGCACCCTCCGATCTGCATGCTAACACACCCTTAAAGCCCCTAGAACCAAGCTATGCAGCATGGGTGATAGGGCCTTTGTGTCTGCTGTGCCTAGGCTGTGGAGCACCCTCCCTGACCATTTTAGGGCCCCTCAGACGACAGATTAGGAAACCTAAAAACATATCTTAAAAAAAAAGCTTTTCACTAAATGTGTTTTATAGGTTTTGCTTTTAATAATTTATTGACCTTGATCTTTTTTATTATTTTTTATTATTAAACTTTGATTCTTTTTAATTTGTATTACTCTATGCTTTGTAGCACTTGGAGATTGCTTAAATATAAAGTGCAATATAAATACAATTTATAATAATAATTATTATTATTATGCTGTAAAATGCTAAATAAAGTGTGCTGCAAAAATGGTGCCAATCAGATTGTACTTCTGGATGGCTATTTGCATAGCATAGCAAACAAACCATTGAAATGAAGATTATAAGCGTCCAATGAACGGACTCCAGACCCCCAAAAAACCCTCTACAGCTACACAGTCTTCCTGCTAGGAGACCCGGGTACCTTCCAGTAGAACACACGGTCCAGCTGCAGTGTTCTGTGTCCTCTCTCTGACCTTGACCGAGAGGCTGGGAGTCAGGAGGGCCAGCACAGCCCAGGTTCAGCCCCTGCCTGGGGAGAGGGAGAGAGAGAGGAAGGTCAGCCTGCCTCTTTTAAAGTGTTTTTTCCAGTGGAAAAAGAATGTGCCGTCCTCTCTGTTTTTGTACTGCCCTGACGAATCATAATTATGGAGAAAAAGAGTGTTGTCTTTTTCGACGAGAACGTGGGAGACAACAAACCCGACAGATAGTCCTATTGATCTAGCTGAACCTTTAATAATGTATGATTCAGTCAAACACGATAAAATATTTATGTTTTCATTAAAATCCTCCATCTTCATCTCGCCATGAAAACAATCCAATATTAATGCATCTGGTTTAAAAACATAATGGCCCCCAAACTTAATATAGATTTTATTTTTTACTGTCAATCTTTTTTTTAAGGTCAGTACTTCAAGGACAGTACTTTCGTTTTGGGAGTTTTGATCGGTATACTTACCATAACAATGTGCTCTGTAGCAATGAGAGACAGAGACATCTCCATACAGTTAACCTAAACTTAGTCCATTGCCCCTGGCCCGGAGCCACATCCACAGTGCTTCCTCATCCTAGAATGTGGAGAGAGAGCATGGTCTCTCCTGTGAAATGGTCCTACTTGAAGATCACACGCACGATACTGTCTTTTCCATGGCCCAGTGTGTCCTGAGGCTCAGGTGGAGATAGTGGAGAGCAGGGAACTAAATTAGATGTCAGCTGTATCAAATCAATTTTGACAAGGGCCTTCCAGTAGTTATAGGCCTGGTGACAGGTCAATACGTGAAACGAAGTACACTTCAACATGTCCGCCTTGGTTGAGCTCTCGTTTTCCTCCACGACATCTGAAGGAGCTGTTTATGTGGCAGTACCTTCCAAAGGCAGTTTAATACCCCAAAATCCAGAGATCCCCAGCTCTCGCTCTGCACTGCTCAACACCTTCCTCACCCTCCTCCCTCCATCCTACTCCTCCCTCCATTCTGCCCTCCTCCCTTCTCTGCATCCTCCCCCTACCCTCCATCTCCCGAGCTCCAACTCTCGACTGCTCACCAGAGACCTGGAGACAGGTTCATCTGTGGAGCAGTACAAATACCTCTCCTGTTTCACATCAAAGCCCAGTCAGAAGCACTCTTGTCACTTTCTGATAACTGACTCCTAACTCCTTCTTAGGCATCCAGAACAGCTCCTCCGTGTCATATTCATTTCTGCTTTTCGCTGATCCCAGTGGTGGAGCAATAAGCCCATCTCCAAGCCCCCAGAACCTGCTACCCCAATGTCTGGCTGATGTTTTGGGTTGGCCAGGATGGAGACGGGGCCTGGCTGTAAAGCTGCTTTCATGCTCTGTCAGATCTCACAGAGAAGAGGAAACCCAGTCTCCACTTCAGGATTTTTTGTGTCCATGCATGCTTTGAACTGCTGGGGTACGTTCGGCTGTTTTTACGTTTCGGAGCCTGTTAAAGAGAGTAAATCTATCCGTTGGACGGGCTCTTCTCACAGTGGCACGTCACATCAGCCTGCTATCCCACAGTGTGAGAGGATGCTTGTATGTGGTGGTGACAGAGATGGAGAAGCCTGTCTTAACGACAGCTGCTGTACACAATTGAACTGTGTGGAACACACAAGAAGGTCTGACGTTCCGGAATGTTTCCATATTCTGTGTTTCCTGACAGGAAAGGCGTTCGCCCCGGAGTTCTACTATGACACGTACGGCGCCTTGTGGCAGAACAAGCCGCGCGTCTACGGGTTCAAGCTCCAGTGGACCCAGCAGAACCCCGGAGCAGTGGACCGCATCATGGCCTACAGGCTTGGAATCAGACAGGTGAGGGGGGGGGGGGGGACAGGAGGATGATGGTGATGCACTCCGATGACTTTCAAGACCTTGTTTGTTCGTAAATAGTCCCATTATACTGTAGGATCCTATCATTGCAATTTCAACCTCTGCTCTGCTATTGAACTCAGCTCTGCTATCAGCTCTGCTATCATCTGGGAGCCTTGGATCAGCAGTGATGGCAGCTTTATGACCTGTTGTGGGACTCATCTGTTCTACACCTGTGTGTACTCGGTCTCTCTGAGACCGATGTGTCTGCTTCTACAGAGCCCAGTGTGGAGGGAAATGGACCGAGACAAGGGTTGTCGGTTTGAGGGACAGTCAGACTGTCAGTCAGTAATTTTTTTCTCCATCCTCTATCCCTCTATCCCTCTATTCTTGCCTGGTATTCGAGTGCTTCTGTTTCCCCTTCCTGTCTGCCTCTCCCCCACCTCCCCCTGGGCTCAGCTGGGGAGGCCCAGTGCTCTGCCCCCTTCTAATGACATCATGCGGCGTGATTTATACCTCTGTCAGGTTTGTCATTGCTGGTCGCCACCCACTGGGGCTCAAAGTCAAAGACAAGAACACTAGTCCTACAGAAGTGTGGAAGCCCACTAGTGTTGAAGTACTGTTTATAAGCACACAAAAACACCGTTTGGTTCTATGCTTCTGGTGAGATTGAGTTGAGACACATCACACTTGGGGGAGGGTTGCAGTGGTAGACTCACATACACACACATACACGTAGATCAATGTAGTTTCAGCTGGGCACAGCACCAGGCTACTGTGGACCCACCCAGCTGGACCAGGAAAGGAGTTAAGTGCCTTGCTCAAGGGCACACCCGTAGAGAGAGCAGCTTCTTAATCACGTCACAGCGCAGAGAAGAGAGAGGAGCACCGAGGTCATATTCTTTTTGCTAGCCAGAGCTCGCTCTCTCTTTCGCTCTATCTCTCTCTTCCACACTGTTTAAGAATTTGAGTCAGCATTGAGCTATGAAGAATTTACCTGCCTAAGCACGGGAGGGAAAGGAGGGAAGAGGGGGGAGGAAAGAAGAAGAGCAAGGGCTGGAAACTAATTGAGGAGGAGCCAGAAGGGCCAAGCTGGCCAATGAGATAAGACTTTCAGCCGACATCAACCAATAACACAAGACTTTCAGCATCAGTGGTGGAATTCTCTAGAACAGGAGGTGAAGCATGTGTCTAGTGACATGTGCATGAGTTGTGCCGAAAAGTAGCATCTCAGCATCTGTGTGTATGTGTGTAAGAGGCCTCACCCCCCCCCCCCCCCCTTCCCACTCTCTCTCCCGCTCTCTCTCTCTCGACTTCCTGCACAGTCTTGTCAGAATGACGGTTCAGTACAGTGACACTTTATGGAGATTCTGTATTGTGTTTTGTCTTGCTCTGTGCATTACAGAGGTTTTCTCCTACAGCCCCATCCATCACCACAGGCACATGTGTGTGTATCTGGTCTCCAGTAGCTGTAGGCACTACTACCCTCTCGTGTCCTTCTGTCTCTCTCTCTCTCTCTTTCTCTCTGTGTCACACACATGCAGACGCTAACACACAGACACACACACACACACACACACACACGCGTGTGACATATCCAGGACAGCAGTTGCTTTGTGAATGAGGGAGGGAGGTCATGTTTTTTTTATGAACCATTCTGTTTACAAGTATCTTGTATTTGTTTTTGTACTTTGTTTTGTTTTGTATGTGTACTTTACAACTGGAGAAGGTTAGGATTAGTGGATAGCTATTACTGTAATCTACAGACCATGTACACACTTTCATTCAAGATCAAAGGTCACCCATTAACTAGAGGCTAAGTGGTTTTCCTATGAAGGAAAAAGAAAAAAGTCTAGCTCGTTAACTAAAGAAATAAGAGTCTTATTGTTACGTGAGGGGGAATTTTTCTTGCTATATTATTTCCAGTGCTTTCATCATCATAGTTTAACTTCTCCACTCCAGCCTGGTCTGGCGGACGTCACAGTGGCCTGGGCTACCATCCCACTGTCCAGCTGTTCTGGTGCGTGGGTGTGGGAATGTGTGTCTACAAAATGTGATAATTGCCGAAATTACAGATAATAGGACCGTTGTTTAAGTACTATCAGGCTGCTGCTGTTGCTGTTGTTGTTGGCATTGAGTTGCCATTGTTTTACTGTCATGCCACTGTGTATTGCTCGGGGCAGCTTAATAATGAAACTGTGTATGGAGTTAGTATTGGGGTCAGCTCTAGCATGGCCGGGCCTGGCTGTGTTGTGCAGCGTACGCTATGTGCTGCTTACCTACCGTTGGTCTGCTAGGGCCACTCAGCTCTCCCTGATACGGATTACATTAACATTTAGTCATTTAGCAGACGCTCTTATCCAGAGCGACTTATGGTAAGGACTGAGGTGAAGTGCCTTGCCCAAGGACACAGCGTCATTTTGCAAAGCTGGGAATCGAACCGGCAACCTTCCGATTAATAGATTTCCCTAACCGCTCAGCCATCTGACCCCCTATTATTAACATGAGACTGGACACCACAGACGAACACACAAACGCTTACATACTGTTGCTCTCTTTACTCCATGAAGGAGAACTGGGAGTCTATAATGTCCACATGAACGCTAAGTGACGGGACAAGGGAGAGAGAACAGGAGAGAGCGAGAGATAACAGAGTGTTGCAACCCCAGTGTAACAATGTCATCATAGCACTCCAGCGTTCAATTATAGAGAAAATGTCTGTCTGTCAATAGATATCTGGAGGGTGAGGGGGAAGAGGGTGGGGGGGCAGGGGGCAGTCAGAGAGCTGGCACTGACATGTTGTCCTGCTCTCTGGCTGCTTGAAGTGTGTGTATATGTGTGTCTGTGTGTGGGCGTGTTTTCAATTAGAGTGTGCTTACGGATGGGCGAAGACGGAAGGAGGAATCAGTGAATGCTGCCCTCCCGCTCTGAATGCATGGAGGCTCTGGATGGGGAGGGGTGAGGAACAGACGGGGGGGGGGGGGGACGTGGCGAGGGAGGAGACGAGGAGCTTCAGTTTAAGGGATCGGAGTACAAGCCCTGTCTGTCGTGCCCTTCCTGCACTGAGCGTGCCCAGACCCAGGGGGTGTGGCCCACTCTGCTTGTAGGCGCCCGTCAGCGCCTCGCCACACTGCCTCCGATTGGCTCACAGCGGGGGGCCCTTATCGAATCTGACGCCCCGCTTCGGGTCTGTGATTCTCAGTCACTGTTCTGCTGATCTGCTTAATATCCTCTGTGGTGACTACTTGTCTCCGCTCCGAAGCTCCCACTCCCACTCACACACAACACACATAAGGATGCACACGCACTGCTATCAGCTGCTGCAGGCTTAAGTCCCCTTCTGTACCCCTCTCCTAACTGAGCTCTCTGGGGGTGACAGACTGTCTCTGTCATTTTCCTTTCCTCTCTATGCCCTTTGTCTCTAACAGACTCTCTATGTTTCTTTTTCTTTCTCTGTTTCTCACTCTCTCTTTTAAACACAAAACCCACAGATAAACTTCTCACACATGAGCACACATACAGATGCCTTTTATTCTCTCTTTCGCTCTCTTCTCGCTCTCTTCTCTCTCTCTCTCTCTCTCTCTCTCTCTCTCTCTCTCTCTCTCTCTCTCTCTCTCTCTCTCTCTCTCTCTCTCTTTCTCTCTCATAAATGATATGACTTGTTGCCATAGCAACAAGGCATTTTTACCTCTGACAGGAAACCCAGCACAGCATGGCAGAATACACAAGGATCAATGCTAACACATCTAATGCTAACTCCTGTAGCGTTCCAGGCGAGAGTGACATAACCAGGAAGTTCCCCTAACCCCCACTGTGTCTTAGGATCGGTCAGTGATATGGGATTCCTGACCAAATGAAGCTCAAGCCATTAGGTTAGCAACCAATCAGGTGCTCGCGTTAAGCTCAGCTCTGAAAGTGCCTGGAGCTTTAGTAGTGAAGGTAACGGTTCTGCTGGTATCAGATACAGAATAAGATCAGGACCATGAAGACAATCACCTGAACCGTTTAACTGAGTCTTTCCACCGGTTAATCGTCTGCTCTCACCAGAGACCGAAACACCTTCACCCACAGCTAAGAACACTTGCTCTTTATGTCTTTTTCTGTTGAAGCACACCCAGGGATGAACTTGTGTGTGTGCGTGTGTGTGTAATTCCTGCCACTGATATTTGAATAAAAGGTCAGTTAGGAGGAAATGAAATGTCAGGGTGCTGGGGCTGTGAAGTGGGAAGACACACACCTTCTACGTGCATATCCAAGAGAGAGGATCTGCTGATGAAGGGAGTTTGGGGAGATGCCTCGGGCTCCAGCTCTGTGCCCTGCCTCAGGATGTCAGGCTGTCCTACAAGCTTTAAGGTTATATTACTGCTTCACATCAGCTAGCAACACAGCTGGGAGAGAGGGAGAAAGAAAGAGAGAGAGAGACCATTGTTGGAGATGGGAAAGTGGTTTTGTGAAAAGTCAGAGAGAGAACCAGAAATTGATAGAGAATCAGAAAGAGGGAGTGGGAAAGAAAATAGATGAGCACGAGATGAGAGAGGTGAGTGGTCCTGATATTGGAAACAAAATCATTTCTAGTGTTTTCTCTCAGGGATGCTGACTTCCCACCAACCCATATTCCTGTTTCTCTCCTTGCTCAGCCAATCATCTTCTCCCAGTTTCGTCACAGCTATAATCCCCCTCTCTGTCACACCAGGGCGCCCAGAGCGGGGCTGGCACAATGCTCTGCACCCAGGGAAATATCACACATGCCAGTTGTCATCGCCAACATCAACAGTCATTAGTGACAAAGTGGCAGAGCGGCTTCTGTTGAGAAAGTGTGTGGGTGCATGTGTGTGTGCGCGTGTGTGTGTGTGTGTAAACGTGGCCAGGTTTTGTTTGCCTCGTAAACAAGTGTATTTATTATGTGACAATAGACGCAAACGAGTCCCGTTGACGTTAGACCTCTACAATGTGTTTGTGTTGGGTTCTCATTATGCCCTGTCTCTCTCTCCCTCTCTCTCTCTCTCTCTCTCTCTCTCTCTCCCTCTCTCTCGCTCTCTCTCTCTCTCTCTCTCTCCACCAGACCAGTCAGTCTCGATGGTGGGAGCAGGAGATCTCCATGGAGGCTCCCATCCAGAAGGGAGAGTTGATCACCTACAACCTGACCGAGCTGATCAAGCCTGAGGCGTACCTTGTCCGCCTCACCCCCATCACCCGCTTCGGAGAAGGAGACTCCACTGAAAGGATGATCCGATACAGTGGTAAGCAGAGACCAGAGGCATTTTAGCATTTCATCTAACCTGCTGTTTTCTAACTCAGAGGCCCAGCATTCCTTTTTTTATTGATGCTTTGCTTTTCTGTTCCATTTAGTCCATTATTCAGTTCTGTTTCCATCCATTCCGTTCTATGAAGTGCCAATTGTTACGTTTTCATTTCATTTTTTTTCAAGGGAGGTAAGGGCAGTCCATCCTTGGACTTTTATCAACAGTTCTCTTTGTTTACGGAATACACAATAAACAGGAAGCTGGAAGCTGTCTAAGGAAATTGGAACATGTGGGCACAATGGAACATTCTTTAAATGCTCCGTTATTGTCATGTCATGGCCCCTCACGCAATCCCCCTCTACAATGGCTGCAGTGTGGACCTGCATCAACACAGTTGAACTATCCTTTATCATAGGCCACCTACGCCCCAGTTGAAAGGCTACATGGACAGGCAGTTGTGTGGTGCAGGTCGTACTAATCTGCTCTGGGGCAGAGGTGTGCTGTCATAATGGGCGAATGATTTAAATGGTAATAGAGACCCCTGCTGGTTAAGAAAATATTATTAGATCATTTCGCAGGTGTGATTAGGGAGGGGATTGAGGGAAGAAAAATGTTCTGTTGGACTGATAATACGATTTGCTTTTGACTAAAATCAGCCACTGCTCAACCTAACTTATGAAACTGTTACTCCTTAATCTCCTTTCTTCTCCACTCCACTTCTTTGTCATTCGACTCCCACCAAATAAGACAAGGAAATATCAGCTTTACCTGGAAAATAATTGAACCCCTCCAGCTAGGATTGGCCAGTTAGTTGCTAACATCATGTGGTCCAGATTCTCTCAGAGTTGAACGCCTCATCAGGGACCTCGGCTCTGTAGAGCTGCTGTCCAATCCTCTGCCCCCTGCTGAACCCATGTGACTCTGGGAGGAGGACACAGCTCTCTGGCTCGGTTCACTGACCTGGTGATTAAATACTTCCAGCTTGTTTACTGCCTGTGTGCTCCCTCTAACCAGGTGAGAGGGGCAAGCAGGAGTGAAGAGCATCGCCATCCATCCATTCATCCATCCATCATCCATTCATTCTTTCATAAATCCATCCGTTTGTCCATTTGTTAGGCATCCCTTCTTTCAGAGAAGTGCCCCCATGAAGTTTGAATGTCTCTGGTTGCTTGAACAGTTTTGCTACCTGCAGGTAGAGAGAGTAGTGTTTGCAGGGCAGTTCCTTCTCTGGCTTCTGTCCCAGTTCAATATGGCAGCTGCCAGACACACTGGCAGGCTAATGACAGCACGGAGATGCTCTACAGACACACACACACACACACTCTCTCTACTCTCTCACCCACGCACAAATTGGCTGTGAGTAGATATGTGTGACAATCCAGCCTCCAGTCCAGCTGCGCCTCATCGTCGTGTGACACTGAGAGGCGATAATGACTCAGAACAGTGACACGGCATGCACGACAGATAATCACTCTACCCAGGTGCCTCACTAAGACCCATTACCTCAAATCCACTGTAACTACAATTACCTGCTAAATGCCTTGGTGCTCATCTCTTAACTGGCCTTCCAGTCCTGTAGTGAACAGCCCGTGCCAGCCCCTGACATCAAGTAGGTGCTACCTCTCTGGACAGGAAGACCATCTCTCCTACGCCCAGTGTTATAGAGCATGAAGATGATGGTGGTAGATGTTTGTAGGTTGTGACAATGTGAGAATTAAGCCTTGACAATCAACAGGCTGGCACATCATATAATTAACTGGTAGATGTGAGCAAATGGTGGTGGATTTTCACCATGCAGGACTGGAGGCTTGATGCTGTCTGGCTAGAGAATGCTATTCCAGTCCCTCACACACTCCACACACACTCTTCAACACACACAATTAAATCGAATGTACATTCCACACACCCACGTCACACGCACACACTCCACCAACATTTTCAAACACCCCTCAACACTCCACATACACACTCCAGTCACACATCATCACAGCTCTCAGATTCTAAGTAGCATTGGCAGCAAGTCCATTCCTTCTTCTGGATAACACAACAGCCTCCGCTGCCTGGGGCTAGGCTGTACACACACACACCCACACACACACATACTTTATACCAGGCTCCACACACTCACACACCCACGCATACACTCTACACACACTTCTCACACACAGCAGATCACTTCTCATATTTACTATTGTATCGCGGTGTCTGCTGTTAAGAGTTGTGGATTCAGACCATGTCCGTTCTGGCCCAGAGACCCTGGAGAGAAGCTGAATGGACACGTCTCAAAACCAGTGT
Source organism: Osmerus mordax (assembly GCF_038355195.1). Lineage (NCBI taxonomy): Eukaryota > Metazoa > Chordata > Actinopteri > Osmeriformes > Osmeridae > Osmerus > Osmerus mordax. The sequence continues at coordinate 5,495,140 of NC_090058.1, read as the reverse complement.
TGTTCTTCCTTCTCCTTCACCTCCCTTTCCTTTTCCACTTTCTCTCCAAACCCCTCTCTTCCTCCTCCTCTGCGGTGCTGTCTGTGGTGCACTGGGCTCAAAGAGCACCCAGAGTCTGTCACTTATCAGCTAATGCAGAGTGTGTTGCCAAATATGCAACATCTGTTCTCCTCAACCAAGACAACCTCCCTCCTCTCCCTTGCCTCCCCTCCCCTCCCTCCCTCACAGGGAACAGCTGGCTGCTTTAGTAAGGAGGGGGATGGAAACTCCAATGCATAATTGCCTTCTAGATTGCAGCTTTAGGGAAAAAAACAACAACAATATGGACAAATCATTAACATCTGACAATATTTACAACAAACACCCACACTCCAGCATTGCACCGCCACTGCTAAAATGACAATAATTTCATAGATATGAGATGTAACGAGCTGTTGATGGCTTAAAGCTTGATTTTTTAATTAATTCATTGAGGTTTCAGCAATTGGACCACTCTATCTCTGCCTCTCTTATCTCTCTCTCTGCACCTCCCTTACTTTTCTCTCTCTCTCTCACTATCTCTCTCTCTTTCATTTCCAGAATTGTTTGTCTTTTTGAACAGCTGTTGTTTTGGTTCTCCTGCTTTACTATTCTGGTCCTATCTGAAGGTCTGGTCATTATCACTGACTGCTCCTCGCTGTGTGCAGAGGTTAACTGTCCCTATAAGACTCGGTTATTCTGGAAGTTTCAGCTCTTTTCTCAGATGTATCCCTCTTTTGTCTTTCAGCTCCTGTCAACCCTCATCTGAGTAAGTATCCCTCTCCTCCTCCCTTCATCCCTTCCTACTTTCTCCCTCAGGCAGATTGTAGCGTAAACATTTTATTACCCATCATGCACAGCTGTCCTGACTTAACAGAGACAGAGCAGAAAGAAGTTTATGATGAGTCAGATGTTTAATGTCTGCCGTAAACAACTCATTAATGTTACATTAACTGTAGTGAAGAGATTGTTAAGGTCAGAAAGTACTTTACCGTGGTGTACATGATTAATTACTTTCCCTGTCTTTCATCACCTTTAACATGCAGTATTGCTGCTGTAAGATGAAGTTGGCAATGCATTACAAAGTGTTACGGTTAGGCTGAAAATGTTACTGTTTAGTGGCAGTCAATTTGGAAAAATACTTAACATGAGTTGTACCTAACTTTGTATGTGTGTGTTTGTGTTAATGTCATGTGCAGGAGAATTCCAGTGTGGTTTTGAGGACGAGGCGGTGTGCATGTTCACCCAGGATAAGACTGATGAGTTTGACTGGACACGCCATAGTGCTGCCACAAGAGACACCAAGTACACCCCCAACACTGGGCCTAGCAGTGACCGCAGTGGCTCCAAGCAAGGTCAACACACACACACACACACAGGCAATCACACACACAAATGTAATGTATGCATGAAAAGAGAAGAACAAAGAGGGAGAGAGAGAGGGAGAGAGAGAGGGAGAGGTGACTGAGATCTCTTGCTCTGCTGTAGGGACAGTGTGTGGTTTCCCGTCAGGGGGAAGGTACCATCTTTGTGAATTATGATTGGCTGTCGGCACCCGTCAGTCTCAGACGGCCAGTGGAAGCTGAGGAGCAGCTTTTCTTTTGAAAAGGAAAATAAAAATAATCAAGTCCCTCTCTCCCACAGTTCTCCTCCAGTCCCCTCCCAGGCCATTAGAATAAACCAATTAACAGACCTGGGTCCATGGGGGGACATTTAGCTGAAGCATTTGACGATGTGCTGAGATGGAGAGGGGCATCATTAATCGACGACTTTTAATTATCCGGGGCGTTCAGACGAAGCCAGGGAGTGTCTCAGTCCCCCGCTCCCTTCAAACTCTCTCAGTGTAGAAAAGAGATCCTGACGCGTGTTTTTTTGGGTGGTTGTGTCAAGGCTTTTTAATATTCACGTTTACGCTTACATTGTTCATGTTATGGTTGTGTAATGGATGTGCAACGGCTGCTGGACCGTCAGGTTTCTACATGTACATCGAGACGTCCCGGCCTCGTCTGGAGGGGGACAAGGCTCGCTTGGTGACTCCGTCTTTCAACGTGGCGTCCAAGAGCCCCTACGGTACCGTGACGGCCGTCCCCTCCTACTGCTTTGCCTTCTACTACCACATGTATGGCAAGCACATAGGTGAGGTCCTCTGCACACACATCCTGCATGCACGTCCACAGTACTGTGCAAAAGTCTTAGGCGCCAAAGATTCTTTTTCACGTGATTATTGTCTTAAATATTTGTTTGTTTGGTCTTGTGTATTTGTGCGGCAGTGTGAAATTGAAATTTGAAATGTAGAATGTTGACATTTTGTAGTCTTTCATTCATTATTTTGTAGAGCATTTGTGCTATATCCAAAATGTATGGAAGATTAAGAATAGCATTTATAGCTTCCATATATATGTGGAGCTGCTCCCTGGTGAGTAGATAGGCGGCTTTCTCTTTCACCCCAGGTTCTGTCCTTCTCTCACCCGACACCTTATTATCACACATCAACTCTGAGGTGTCAGAAGCTATCCGAGATTGACCACTCAGTGTTTGCAGACAAAAAACAAACACGCATAAGTGCACACACCAACAACAAACATGTTTATCATTATCACACACCCACATATATGTCCACAATCAAACCTGTTTTCACACATACACACACACACACACATACACACACACACACACCTACACGCACACAAACTCTCATCATCTTTTGTCACACAAACACACATTTAGCACGTACTTAGAAAACACACATACCTCTAGGTTGTTTTGTTCCGCTCTCTCCAATACAAATCACTCTCTGACCCTCCGTCAGCATGCGATTGGCCCCACTGGACCCAGGGGCCGAAGCCCCACCCCCCTTGCCTGTTCTCACGAGTCCGTCCTCAGCCGACGGCCCCTGTCACACACACGAACCCCTGACCTCCTGCACATGCTCCAGGAAGATGCCAATCTAGACACATCCTATCTAGTCTCTCTCTTCCTGTTATACATCTTTATCTCGGAGTCTCCTCTGTTTCTTGATAACAATGAGGATGACCTGACAGAGACACAAGCTGTACATGTACCCAGAAACTCTGATTTACAATGATGATGATGATGATGCTGTCTCCAGGGGCTTTGAATGTGTACCTGCGCCAGAAGACCCAGCCCCCTTCGGAGACCTCCGTGTGGACCCTGCGCGGTCACCAAGGCGACAGCTGGAGGCAGGCTAAAATCAACATCCTCCCAACCGCATCTTTCCAGGTGGGCGGGCAAGGTTGCCCGGACACTCCTACTGTTGTCATTGCTGCTTCTGCGTTATGCCAACACTAATACTACCTAAAGCAGAGAGATATTACAAATTATGAAGAAGATTCTTATACAACATTTAGTTCGGACCAAGTAATATATTTAACAATAACAGAACTGGGACTGCTAAATTTATATGTATCACTCTGCTTCCATTAACAACTGTTAGTCGCAAGTGTGGAGGAATATGTTTGTGTTGCTTGGCAACAGTCCAGTCCCAGTCCAGTGGCGGAACTAATTTGTGTTAGCGGATCCAAACAAATGATTTAATAAACAAACAAATCATAATCTGTTGTTAACTAATGGCTTTTGTACAACTGTTCAAAATCAACATTGCAATTTTTTTATGTTTTGGTAAAACTATGATAACAACCTTGAAACGCTTCATCCATCTTGTTCCTATAGTTGGTTGTGGAGGGAGTTCGCGGGGCGGGGATCGAGGGGGATATTGCCATCGATGATGTCACCATAGAGGAGGGAGAGTGTAAAGACCCGCCCCCTATCAGTAAGTAAACGGAATATGGAATGTGCAATAAAACCAACGATTCTGACATCGATTCTGATTTTAATTCTGTTTCTCCCCCATTCAGACCTGAGGTCCTTTGCCCCTCCTACAGCGCCTCATATATGGCAGCTGGGTGTCACCCTGACTCTGTTTGTGATTGGCTGTCAGAGGTGACCCTCTTCCCCCCGGGACACGCCCAGACTTTCACCCCCCTACCCCATTCCGACCTCAGCCACCCCCCATGGAAGACTCTGCAGGGTTGGACTCCACAACCTAGGCCCCCTCCTCACAACAGCCCCTCCCTCCCCTTTCTACCAAAGATTCAGTCAGACTGAGGGACTGTGGGAGCAGCAGGCCAGAGGAGGCCCACGGAGAAGAGATCAACTCTGGCCCGAGGCAGCGGCCTGCTCTGGGTGGTGTGGGTGACGGAGGGGGAGGTGGAGCTGAGGGTGGGGCCGTTAGTGAGCGAAAGCTACGGAAAACAAGGACACTTACGGAAACAAATTACAGTATATTTTTGTAAAGCACAAGGAGTCAAGAACAAATTATTGTCATTGTTTGTTTTGTTTTTTTTCCTCCTTTGTTCATTCATTAATAACATAATTTAAAAAGAGAAATGAATGGGTCTGAGTCATAATCAACTTAATGCAGAGTGATAAAGATGTAGAAAAGGATGTTGACCCAAAGCCCTCCTTATCAGGATAGCAGAGACGGTTCTTATTATTTCCCTGTGTTCTGACTTCCCAACCTCAGCCTCAAGGCTGCCTCAGGACACACCCAGATAAACATAGATCACCACCACCACCAACAACAAAAATATATTTGTTTACTTTCTCTTCGCCGCAGGCTACTCCATTGCTTTCTGGATAACAGCATTCAAATCTGTAGTTCAGTATGTAAAATTATAATTTTTTATGTTTCTATTTGTATTTATTTACTTTGTATCTTTTACATGTGATGTTGTTTGCAGTTGGCTTTATTCAAATGTGCAATCTAATTGTGAGATGGTTTGGTAAGTACTCCTAGTGGTACTCTACACTAGAGTACCATGTGTATACTCACCATCAGGACTCACCATACTATTCTGTTCTGTACTGTACACTGCTCTACCGGGTTGTATTATTCTAGCCTCAGTCCAGCTATACTCTGTCGTGTGTGGTGTTGTCTGGCTGGTCTTGGTGTGTGTGTATGAGGCCTGGGACTCTGAGGCCGAAACCTAGGCACGCCAACACATGTACTGTAGGGGCATATGACCTTCTACGTCCTGTCCTTAACCAATCAGAATGTGTTCTCATCAACACAACCAGATGACTTCTTCTAGCTGTTCCTCTCTGCATCCCTGGATCGGACAGGCTGTGTTTGCCACTACAGCCCCTATTAGACACACACACGTACACACACACACACTCACACTCACATATCTCTTCTGGTGTCTTGTCCAGGGTCTCATACAGGGCTGTGATGTTGTGGAAAAGTCAGTCTGATCTTGCTGTCCCTCCTGCACTGTGTCATTTGATTACATGATAATGCTTCAGAATTCTGTCAGAAGGGTGTTCAAGAGTATAACGGGCCACTTATACTGTAAGTTGGAATGCAGTCTTTCGTTTGCTCTCTTTCTGCTACTAGTCAGTAACTTTTGGGTATCAACACGGCACCATTAAGCACATATAAAGAGTTGCGAATGAAAAAACAGAACCTTGAATGTCAACTCCCTCTTTTGCCATCTCTTACTCGCTCGCTCTCTTTCTTTACCTCTCTCATTCATCACCTCTCTCCCCTCCTCCTCTTGCTCTCCCCCTCTCTCCATCTGTCTCCCAGTATGAGTTTGACCCATCGATCACGATACTGTGGCACCAGACTGAATCACTTCAGTCTATTTGAAGGTTACTTAGTGTGCAGCTGAACGAGCAATGTTCTAGAATCTTAACATCCTATTGTTTAACAGCCAGCGGAGTGGAAATAAGAGCTGCCCTCTGCCAGGTAACCAAGTGCCTTCAGACACGCTGGAACATCCGTCTGGGTGGGTCAGGCTGAGGGGCTACACCCCATACAGCTCTGCAGCTGACGGGACGGGAGATCAACCGTGGGGTGGGGGGGGGGGTTGGCGGGAGGCGGGGAGGGGGTGGGGGGGTTGGTGGGCAGGCAGGCAGGGAGGGGAGCGCATCTTTCAACACCAGAACCACGCATGGACCTGTGTCCGTCTCGCCCCTCGGAGGACCGTCGTCACGGCCAAGAACCGCTGCTGTCAGGGCTCCCCAGTGGACCTTGGTGCTCGAGCGGAGAACAATGTGGAACAAGCTTTGCAGAATAGGGAAACAGCTGAGGCCAAGCTTGGTCATCGTGACTGACCTCGAGATCTGGAGCTATGTGCTCAGACATTCAGACAAACATACAGAGAAACAAATGGACAGACTGTATGGCCTTGGGCCAGTCTGCAGTTCCCCTTACCTGGACCTGGATCTGGACTGAGGTGATCATCACATCTGATTGATTGACTGGAAGGACTCTTACCTGGGCTATCATTAGACTGTAGGTTATCCAATCCAAGGTTCCCCAGTGTGAGCCAATCGCGTTTCTCTCAGAGTTATTTTACTACTCAGAGTATAACTCTACTTTTACAGAGACTGACAACTCGGGAACAACCTGAGACCGCGAGAAACCTTAACCAGCGGGTTGAAACAGCTAATGTAAAATCTATCTTATAATTGCTCCTACACTATCAAAGTTTTTTTTTTTTCTGTGAGGAATATTCAGTTTTGTTTTTACCTATACTTTTGATTGAATAGTTATTATGGAAAATAATAGACTATTGCTATTATGATATCATATATTTGGTACATACCCTGTTAAGAAAAGGTGAATTACTGTTTGGGTATATATTCATACAAAAAGCACAAGACAACACAAAATACAAGGACCCCGATTAATTTGACTTCAAGTCTAAATATTTGTCACTGCAGTTAAAAGAAACTGTTTAATAAAAATAATCATCTTTCACTTCCTTAGGCGAAATAACTTTATGGTTACATATCAATTTTAGCATGTGTCATTACTTTTTAAATCATTGTATGTTTCTGCCCACAACAAGGTTTATAACCTTCTATTTATATCAAAGTTCAAAATCTGATCTTCAGCATTCTGTGATTTTAGAGCTTTAATTATAGAAACATAAAACTTCTCTCCTCTCTCCTACCCTCTTCTCTCTCCTCTCCTCTCTTTTCCCCTATCCTCTTCTCTCCTATGCTCTCCTCTCTCCTATCGTCTCCTTTCCTCTCCTCTCCTATTCCCTCCTCTCCTATCGTTTCTCTCCCTATGGCCTTTTCTGCCATTTTACATAACTACCACCAGCAAACTGATTATGTTAGAATCATTTCATGGTGTTTTTATGTATGTTGATTTCAACCTCCAGGCAACAACACCACTGAGCTGAGCAAAGCCAACACATGGTTCCACCCCAGCAGCAAGCCCATAGATTATATCACACAGCAGACTCCAACAGGCCCTAATACAGTTGCTCTCCTGGGAACAAAATCAGTGTATTCATTGGAGTAACCATTTCTTTAAGTAGAAAAAACCCCAGTAATAGAACATTATCGAAATGAACCAGAAAGATATTTTTTATAAACACTGTATAATTAACTGCAATAGCCTCTCTATCTTTCTCTCTCTTGGTTTGGACTTCCCTGGTGAAAACAATGCATTGACATAAACGAATACACTCCAAAACTTTAATTCTGAGTCTTATGTGCAAGATGATAATCATGTGTGTTTGTGTGTGCATGCAATGAATTTCTAAGCAGACAAAGATCCCGAAAAGGGCATTTTTACTGACCGGAAAATATATCTCCTCTACCATGTTTACTACTGTACGGTAGCAGTAGCACCCTTTGTCTCCATGACAACCCAAAATGTATTCCTTACATCTCTATACAAAACACTGAAGGCTAATTTTTATGCCCCCCTACTCCTTTTCTAACTCCTTTTCTAACTCCTTTTCCGGACACACTCGCTCTTCTCTTCCCCCTGACATTCCCCCTTCTCCTCCCCAACCCTCCTCCTCTACTGTTTCTTTCTCCTTCCTCTTCTCACTCTTCTTGTTCTCCCCTTTCTACTCATCCTTCATTCTTAAGCCTGCTAAATGTAAATGTTAAGCCACCTGTTTCTCATTTTCCTCCTGTACTGCTCTACTCCTATTGCCGCCCCTCCCCACTCCCCCACCACCTTCTCCTTCCCTCCCTTCTTCCTCTACCTCCTCCGCTTACTACTTTCCCAGAACAAGATCCTTATAATGGAATTACCATCGAGCTTCTCCCTCTTCCCTGTTTACTCAGAGAAAGCCCAGGATAGGTGATACATACCTGTGGGCCTAATAGGCCACCGTACATCATGCTGTAATGGATTTCCAATAGGCTCTGTGAGTGTGTGTTAAGTGCATCAGAGTTTGACCATGGTATTGAATTTTAAGTGGAGATCCTCCGGTGAGTGGACAGGCAATGATACTGCAGATATCCTGATGACTGTAAAAGATAGGTTCAACTCGTCCTCTTGTTCCATGGTGTGTCACCGAGAGGAATCTTTGTCGGTGTATTTTTGCATTAAAAGAGACCTACAGACTAGGTATCAAGGGATCTGGTCTGGCCCTCCAATTTGAGATTGCATTGAGCTTTGAAGTGTGACTGTAGATTACTTCAAAACTGGGCTTGCGTGTATGCGTGCATACAGTATGTGTGTGTGGGCAGGCGTGTGTGTGTGTGTTAAATGAGACGTCAGTCTTGTGATGTGGGGCTCCTGTGATCCCTCCTCAACCATCCCATCTCCAGGGACATCACAGCCAAGCCTCTGTTTCACACTCCAGCAGTCTCTCTCTCTCTCTCTGTCTTTCTATGTCTCTCTTTCTCTCCCTCTTCCTCTCTCTGTCTTTTCTTCCATCTCTTTCCCAACTCTCTCAATCTTTCAGTGACTCTCTCTCTCCGTCTCTTTGTTTGTGTCCTCCGGCCTGCGCTGGGTCATCAGCCGCTCAGAGTGCTGTGTGAGGGTGGATTAACAGACACCATGTTTAATCCACACAATATGATGGAGTGTAACGGGACCAAGTGTGACACTGCTTTGAAAAAGATCAAATGAAAAACAAAGGGAGTTTTCAAACGCAGGGACTTGAACTATACTCTCTGGTCTCTGTATGGGGCAGCTCTGCTTTTCTGTGATCTCTGACCCTCACAGAGACACAGTTGGTGTGTGTGTGTGTGTGTGGGTCGGTCGCAGCCTGGCACTCCTTTCATCCTGCCCCTCAGGGTTAATCTGCGTGAAAAACTGAAAATGTCAGTTGAGCTGGTGACCATGTGACCCTGCCACGCTGCCACCCTGCGTACCAGGGAACAACATGCGAGTGACAACAGGGGGAAAGGCCATGAAGCGCTACGCTGCTGGAAAATACCATCTGAAGAACAGAGGATAGAGGAAGGAAAGGAGGCATGGAGTGTAGGAGAGGAAGGAGGAGGGGGAACACACAGCCATGTGAGTCAGAATGTTGGCTCAAAACACCTTACACAGTGGCAGTGTTCTTCTTCTGTAGAATGAAACTGAGCTGCCATGCCAGCACAGATGCCATTGTGGGAATGCAGGTATGGATGTTCTAACATAACCAGTAAATGACCTGGTCCTCTACGTTGGTAAAGAGCTTGGTACTGTCGTAGGTTTCTCAACATGTAAGGTCACTGTAGAGGATAATCGAGCTGCACAAGACCTTTGTGCTTCAGTCTCTTCTCTCAACCTGAAGAGATGCTCACCACAAGAATATTAATGAGAAATGTGAGGTTTTCTAATGGAGAGTAATGTTCTGCTATGCAAACTGGCTTCAGATCAATAGATCAATAGATCAGGCTGTCATTACCACCCATGTTCATAATCAGTATTAACACAACCCCAGCTGCCTGGCTGGTCAATGCTATTAACTCAGCTTATGGGAATCTTCGGGAGATAGTGAGAGGGATAATGATGATGATGAGGTTATATTCAGCCAAGGTCCGCTTGAATTCTCGTTTTTCTCAAATTGTCTGTGCTCTCTGGCGAAATCCGTGCAAGCTCAATAGCTTGATGATGTGAAAGCACTCGATAATTTACTGCATACAGTATGTGGTGGTGGGCTTCATTTGGTGTCTCTTCTGTCAAACTACTGATTGAAATGTTTGCGCGTGCAATCCTTCACCTGCTCGGAGGTTCGCAGCTCTAAATGACTGAGGTGCGCTATGATTATTTCGGTGCCTCCATCTTGAAACCTGCCTTTAGGGCCCACACTCGTCAGCACGCTGATTGCAGCACACTCTGCATGCATGGCACAGCTTCAAAGGCAGCGAGGTAGGGAGGAGGCAGGAAGGTGGGAGGCAGGGAAGTAGGTTGTATTTGGGGCCCTAGCATGCTTCCCTGATGGTCCTGATGGCCCTGATGGTCCCATATGCTGTGCTGCTTATAAAGTAATTACCCCTGAGTGCTCAGCATGCTCTCTTTCATCTGTGTGGGGGAGAGAGGGAGAGAGAGAGAGGGAAAGAGAGGGAGGGAGAGAGAGAGAGAGAGAGAGAGAGAGAGAGAGAGAGAGAGAGAGAGAGAGAGAGAGAGAGAGAGAGAGAGAGAGAAAGAGAGAGAGAGAAAGAGAGAGAGGGAGAGAGAGAGAGAGTTATGGTTGTTGGCAGATATTATGGAGATGATGGAGGTGATGATGATAATGAAGACGATTACAATAAAGTAACGGGCCAAGGCCCGTTTCGGACTTCCATCTTCTCTCTCCTTTGTGACTGAAAGCAACTATCCCATTTGCGGATAATCAGCAAGCGATTGCAAATGAGCTCCCTGCAGGTAGGTTTACTGTAGCATTAAGCAGTCTTCTTAGAAATGCACGGCTACATGCATGTTTTTACAAATCTAGAACATTCTCTGCAGACTCCGCTGAAACAAGCGGCAATTTAATCTGTGTCTCTCTGGGATAGAATCCCTGTCCACAGGCAGCCAATCAGAGAAGAGCCCGACACCTGCATTGGGGAGATAAGTGGAACTCACGCCCACCTCGCTACTGACTATTTATCCCAATTAACTTCAGAAGTAAAGTTCCTCCACACACACACACACAGGTACCCACCTCTACATTTACCCCTGTCCTCCAGAGACTCACCCCCAGGCTGCTCGACTCCCCACCTCCCCAAGCAGAAACTCCCCTCCTGCCTCCACTCCAGGAGGTTTACAGTAATACCTGGTTAACCTTTCCACCTCCTGCCTCCTCTGTCTTCATGCCCCTCCTTCTCAGTAGGAAAAATGAACATGCCCTGTCTTGCTCTCGAACATAAAAGGGTCTCACCATCTAATGCCTGGTTCAGCGACAGAAGCTGGTTTAAGAACATGCAGCATGTCTTTTTGCGTCAGATTTAAACACTCTTACACTTTTGTACAGCTACACTTTGAAAAACAAGTGAGAACAACAAATGCATCTGTTGTTTGTTAAACTCGGCGACTACGTGCCTCCAAAAGAGAGTCCTGACGGTACTGGACAGTCTCAGAGCTGAGGAGCAGGTGATACTGGGGCAGCTCACTCACACAGGTCATGTCTGCATTATTGGTGTCATGCTCACTAACCTTTTATTATAGTCATAATACAGAACGGACACCGGTGAGATTGTATCCAGTAAACCCTATTTATCCTACTTTTCTGTGTTGAATACATACACATACAAGATTAGAGGGGTGTGTGTATATGTGTGTGTGTGTGTGTGTAAGAGAGAGAGAGAAGGATAGAGACAAAGAAAGAGAAATATGACATATGAAGTATGACATATGCACTGCCATTGACACTGAGTGAATGTGGGGTTTAGGACTGTTTGAACACTCCAGGTGTGGTCTTGACCTTCCACAGCCTGAGTTGCCCAGCAGAGAACATGGAGGACCGTCTGCACACTGCCTCACTAACTCCTCTCTAACTCCAACCACAGTTATCAGTCTGGACTCCTGTCTCTCCATGTTACCAGCAGGCCGGATAAAATATGCATCCCTGAGGTCTTTGATCCTCTGATGCTTCAATGTGATGATGATCTCTCATAGAAAACCAGACTTACCTCACCAAGTAAGGAAGATGGCTTCCTGCCTGAGCTCTGAGTGATTGTAGCCATACTCATTTCAAAGCCCAAATTAGATTCCAAACGGTCCTACCTGTGCCTGTAGTACTTCTTTAGATTACATATAAATTATAGATTTGGAACAGAGACATCAAATGTGATTAAGAAACATCTGTATGGAATGGAGAGCTGGTTTAATCATGAAGAAGTGAATTATGAAATCTGTCTGTTTCTCTGTGGCCTCTCTAAGGATTAGACCATTAGAACCTGAGTTCAGAGAGAAGATCATTTATTTATTGTATTGCTGCACCGCTTTGAGCTACTTATAAAAAAGAAATGCTCTTTCTTGGTGTGCTGGGAACTTTCCCCTACTGTCCCAACCTTCACCAGACAATCTGTGAATGATTTTGCACAACTGCCTAAAGCATTCTGGTAAAGAGATCCTTTGATGTTCCAGGCAACCTTAAGAGCGAATTGAGTTCAATAGGTTTAAACACAATCCAAGTTTTAAGCTTAAAAGCTCTGATTGTTATGCAAATAGTAGAATACCCTCTTACCATTAATAAGAAACTTCAGGAAGGACAATTTCCATTGGAATATGTTACTCCATACAGCATCACAAAAACATTAATGAAAGAAAGTGTAACTTTTGACGTTCCTTGATTGCTCAGAATTAAGATAGCACACAGAAAACTGTTATTCTGGCTTGGTAATCCAATCTTTCTACTATATTGGACAAGGAGACAGTGACATATGTAGTATCTAGTTAATTGAATTGGCGTTTTGCCAAACTGACCGCACTCATGAAATGATTAAATTGCACAATGCAGTAATTACTATGTGGATTCATATGAAACGTTCCAAGGACCCCATGGGATTCCAGGGTCCTGGAGCTGAGCCAGTGTCGTCAGACATCCTGTAATAGAGACAGAGGCAAGGAGAAGAAGAGAGAGAACAGGAAAAGGAGAGAGAGGGGGGAGGAAGAAAAAGAAAATATATGATGATTTTATCTGCGAAAAAGGAAGAGAGAAAAAAGGAAAGTCAGAAAAAGAGATAACCGTGACCATTTTGTACTTTGTCATCTATAGATCTGTTGTCCAAATAGGCTTGGCGTCACTGTAGCGAGTGAAAGAAATATCTGTCAGGTGGTTTCTTCTTCTTCACAATACCTGAGAGCATAATGTATTCTCAGTGACAGAGAACAAGCTCCTCCAATGGGAATGATGTCATATACTGTACAGAAGAGGCCACTATCTCTACCTTCACCTGTCAACCTTCACTATATCTCTCATCCCTCCCCTCACTCATTCTTTCACTCCTTGTCTATCTCTCTGTCATCCCTTCCCTCACCTGCCATCCACCGCAATCTCCCCCGTCTCATTCACTCACCAAGGACACACTGAGGGCCGCAGTAGTGATAAAAGGATCAAGAGGCTGAATAACAAAGAGTACTGCAATGCAGGAGCACCTGTAATGAACCTATTAAAACTCCATTGTTATGTTATCATGGCTCTCCAGCTTCTATTCATAAGAAGAGAGAAATGATTCTGTCAGGAATGGGGACAGTCTCTCTATATCCTCCAACACAGCAGTACGCATACTAACCGACCACAGCTTATCCTTAATGTCCATAACTCCGTTGTTTAGCTTGTTACTGTATCTCTCTCTTTTGGGTACAGATTTTTATGTGTAATCAATGTGTTGCAAAGCACACGTCCTTTTATGTTACATTTTCAATCTTATGTGTTCACCAAGTATAGCACTCAGCTCTACCAAAACAGTACACTAATGATCCAATACACTAATGTAGACAGAGGATCCCTTCCCTATTAGTCAGAAGGATGATCGATGGACTGTACCTTTCCAACCTCTATGGATGAAGTTTCCTGCTGAAGTATTAATGTAAAAGAGTCAATGTGCTCCCCACAGGAATTTTAAATTACCCCTAAAAAAGGTGCACTGTAGCAATTCTTTCAACTGAATCTTTTCATAAGAAACTGCAGATATCTACTCTCTTAACCTTGGCTCACACTGCTAAATAATGTGTCGGTCTCTGAGTCATTGCTTCTTTTTCCTACACAATGCATCACTGGGCTGTGTAGTGGACCAAGACAATTTTATATATATATATAGGGACTTGTGTATACAGTAGACAACATAAAGGAAGAGATACATATTAAATTGTTGTAATGAAATAGAAATTATAGCTGGTTAATAATTCAGTGTTGGGTTGTCATGCAGATTTTAACCACCAAGAACTATCAACCCTGAATGGCCAAATCATCCAGTAGCAATAGGTATGCACCCTCAAAGGATGGGCAGATCAGAGAACAATAAAGGTAGATATAGAGATGGGGGAGGAGATGATATGAAAGAAAGATGTCTCCACTCAAGGGAAATGTTTTTCAGTTGTGAGTGCATTTCATCTAGCCTCAAATTGGTTTTTGAAAAAATGTATGTAAAAGTTCAAAAGGTTCAAAACAGGTTTTGTGAAAGATAAACAATGTCATTATTTTAGACAAAACACTATGGAAAAAATATACCACAACACCAAATTTTTGCCCATCCGAGAACGGGGGGTGTCAAATGTGTGTAAGTAGCACTCAGGGAAGCTAGGTCGTCTCCACACTTCACATCAGCCACGCTCGTCTCATCTCACCTACCAGCTCTCATCTGATGGTGAGGTGGAACTCCTGTTTAGCTTCAGCCTCCAGAGGATATGACATGCTTTTCACACAGGGATATGAAAGCAGCATGTATGTGTGTGTGTGACCCTGATACTTTTATCTATCAGCAGCAGGGGTATATGTTTATCCTGCCTCTCACCAGACAACCTCATCATGTTGTGAAGACATTTTGTCTTTGGCACTCCCACCCACTGCAGTGAGATGGCAGTGAGAAGTCCGAACTCTGCAGAGTGCTTGGTGTGTTCCTTTAGGAAAGCACATCAACACAATGTGCATATGTGTATCATCAACAAGGATTTGTTGGCTGGGGAAAAAAACTAATACAGTGAGATCTTAATGGCAACAGTGAGAAGCACAGGCATTTATTTATACTTTACCACCAACCATCTTGTTTATTGGGAAATGGCCAGTTTACACTGAAGAGGGATGTGTGCAGGAATATATTAACTATGCCTCCAAGCTCCTGATTAGATGCAGTTTGGGAGATGTGTGTATCTTGACTCAAAGCACCACAGACAAGTCTTCTTCTCAAACATGTGTTTGCTGCTCTCTAGGGGGCATTCAGTATAAGACAGCTTGATGCAGACGGAACAAACACCACATACACATGTGCAAGTCAAACACATTATATTACAAATAAATATATTTCTTCCACAAAGAATATTTAAAACGTATATCCTGTTTGTATTTCAATCATGAGTCATGATTTACAGTTGAGCGCAGTCACAAGTCAGGACATTTGGCGGCGGGTGGGAGTGAACCACCTGGATCCTGTGGTGGGTTATGGTCTGTAGTCTCTGAATCACATCCAGCAGCAGTGCACTGGGCTGAGCCGGGCTGTCCAGAATCTCCAGGCGCTCCAGATGTTGCAGCTGCTGCAGGCTGACAAGGTCACTCTCTGGCACCCACTGGTGTCTAAAGGAGCAAGCACGCCATGGAGCCCGGTGAAAAGACACAACGATGTGAGTAGAAGTGGAATTAAGACCATTTGTGCAAAGAACCCTTAAGATAATATTAAATAAAAAACAACAAGATCTTAATGTTACACTGTATTTAAGCAACTGAGATGTTATTGCTGCACTATGGTAGGCCATTTTTTTTTTTTTACCAAACATGGTAGCTGAGATGTGGATACTTTGCGATGTGGCCGGTCAATACAGACTGTTGTTCATTGACTCTGACCACGGAAATACTGTAGAACAACAAACTTCTGCAGTACTTTCAAAATGCAGTATTTGTACGTCGGTTTGGATAAAAGCATCAGTTAAATTAATTCAATGTAACGTAACATCACTTCACCGAATTTTGAGTGTCCTCAGCTTGGGGAACAGATTGGGGATGGTTCTGATGATGCTGCCATAACTGTTGCTGTAGCCTCGTGGTTCCAGATGGAGGTAGGTGAGATCTGGGACCCGGGTAGCCAGAGTTTGCAGGTCCACTGTCTCCACCTTCACTCGTAAGGTCAGACTGGTCAAACTGCCTGGGACTGAGTCACCATATTTCTGTACATCCGGGCCATCTGCAAGACAACAACCCTACAGATAAAGACCCCAGACACTTAAGGATACAATGCAGCCCCCATAAAAGATGTTACAGATTTCTCTGGTTGATTTGGCAATTTGACCTTCCAAAGCCAATCTCCTACCCTGCTGTGCGGGCATGCTAAATAGAGGACAGAAGGGAGCAGTGTCAGCACCAAGCCAACCAGGTAGCCTCCATCACGTTTCTCCAATACTCCAGCAAACAACTCACCGATGATGCTCAGAGAGGTTAGGCCAGGCAGAGAGGTCAGCCATGTAGCCTGCCTTCTGTCTTCATAATTGTCCACTACACAAGCATTGTAGAACACTGCTAGGCTCCGCAAAGATGCCAGCCCCACAAAGGCATTCTGGGAGAGTGTGGGATCTGTGTAGTCCAGGATCTCTAAGCTGGTCAGGGCTGGTCCCGTTTGAGCTCGGTCTTCTGGATCCAGGGCAAATCAAAAAGCTCAGCATTAGTTAGCATGTGGATTGTATTGTAGAATGTATACAGAATTTTAACAAAAAATCTTAGGGTACTTATGTTCAGATAAATTACTAGAGGCAAAGACTTTGGTTTGTACAAACTTTGTCTCACCTGAGGACTCTCTTTGTTTTCCAGGACATAAGTAGTCATCTGGTAGAGTGCCAAACATTCTTCCCATTCTCAGAGACAGGTGCTTTAAGTGAGGCAGATGGGTGAGGATGTCATGGAATGTGTCTTTTGGTATAGGGAAGCGTTGCATGTGATAGGACAAAGATGTCAGATTGCTAAACGTGGTCACCACATTAACGATTTCCGACCTTTGGGCACAGACTTCACACACAGTGAAATGGGTCAACTGTAGGGGAGTAGTCATGCGATCATAGGCTCGAGTGAAACGGCAACGCCTTATGGACAAGTTCCTCAAATCTGGAAATCCATTTAAAATCTCATTTATTTCCTTTACGAATCCGTCCTCTATGACAATGGTGGCTAGTGTTGGAAGACAGCGACGTAGCTGTTTCCAGTCTTTGAAACTTGCATTTCGCACCAACACACTGCTGGTCTTTCGGCGCCGAAGTATAGTCCAGAACTCCGGGCTGTAGGCGCTGAGTTTCTTCAGCACAACCGTTTCATTTATCCACAGGGACCAGTGGTCTACTAGGCGTTTGAAATACTTGCAGCATGAACGAACGCTCAGCTTGTCCGATTTTGACAGCAATCTGAACACGTGAACCCATACCTCTGGAGGGAGTTGAGATGCTCCAAGACGTGGCATAACAATACAAACTGAATCATAAAAAAGCAAGTGTGCCTACTCATTCGCAAGCATATGTGTTATGATTGCAGATAAAGCAAATATATTCCTCGTCTTTGAGAAAGCAAATCTAGTATGTAGTCCTTTCCATGCTTTAAAACTTTTGCTAGACCCGGATATTGTAGCGGATATGATGCAAGAGGAAGTAGAATAGTATTAAATTCAAAATGTGTAGGCGGGAGCTGAGGGGTAAGTTCCATACATCTTCCAAATGTGTCACTATTTCTTTTTAAAAGTCAAGTTACCGTTTTACATTGAAATACTGTTTTACACAGCGAATGTTCACTTAGTAATTACGAGCTATATTGTTATTATTAAAGATTAGATAAAGATTGAAGTCCACCGTTACCTATTCCCTGTTACCAACAGCTAACCAGCTAGCTTGCTTGCTAAGCTAGTAGCTTGCTGACAAAATGGCCTGGGAACCCTCAGTGTTAACAGTATGAAAGTGCTCATGCCCTCTCTTACATTTGGACCAGGTACGTCGGACAAACTTCAGTGGATTATGGATCTAACGAAGACATAGAAAATGCCAACGTTAGGGATGTAATACAACCAGGTCGATCTAATCAAAACCACAATTGCCACAGAAGAGCGATGTTTTCACATTCAAACAACAGAACCACCTATTTTGACTCTGCACCCAAAGACATGAACACCTCTTATGTTCTTCTAACACCTAACAACAATGTTTGCATGTCAGCCAAGGCCATGTACGATGGCCAGATAAACAACCCACCCGTGGGCTTTGTGAACAGAGGCCTCACCTCCATAGGCCAGGGCGTCATGAACCCTCTTAGCTCTACTATGGCTGATGACCACTCACTGGTGTGTGGGGACCCTGTGCTTTTCCCCCCCCTTAAAACACAGAACAGTCACAGGCCACCGTTTGAATCCCCAGCCAAGGCCTTTGCCAGGCTGAAAGCTAAAGTGCTGAGAGAGCAGATGTGTAAGGAGACTGAGAGCAAGGTTGGTTCTAGAGACAGGGAGACCCAAGATGGGGGGCTTCTTTCTCCCAGGAAGAGGCAGCATCCATGGACTATAGCTGAGCTGAAAGAGAACCAGGGTGTCTCCTTCTACCCCTATGAGGCTGAGACCCTCACCCTCTCACCAACGAATTCCCCCCCAAAAGCCTTCTCCCTTCCGTTTTCAAACTTCAGCTCTAAAGACCTCCCCCTTTCCTCCCCTGGTAAGGATATGGGGAGAGTGTTCAAGACTGTCAACAGATTGTCCCCAAGGAAACAGATACTGGGGGCGTCGCTTATGAAGGCACGGCCCCTGGCTAGCTCCATGGAACAGCAGAGGCCAGCTCTTGAGGAGGATGTCTTCAGGGCATCCTGCAGCGGGACACCGGTGAAGGTACAACCTCCAAGTTTGAAATCCTTTGGTAGGCATGCAGGAGGTCTATCTGGAGACGTTGATATTATGGAAAATGGGCATCCACAAACCACATGCTGGAGCTCCAGTGGTAAGTTTTTTTGTTGTTGCTAAAACTCTCATTTCACTTATTACAATGTAAGTAAGTAAGACTTTATTTATATAGCACTTTTCATACAAGAATTGCAGCTCAAAGTGCTTTACTTGTAATGTACTGTCTGGATATCAACAGTGGAGAAGTCACTGGCATGTGCATCTACTATTGAACCTAAAAAAAGTCTCTAATACACTAACACAACTGTGTCATTTCCCCAGAACCCTTTGCTTTGGATAAGCTCCCTTTTGTGGGCTCTCCAGCTAAGATGTTTGCTTCAATGAAGGCGCGGCAGAGGCAGAAGGAGCAGATGGGAACCTGCATAGTCAGCAGCAGCACCCAGGAGCCCAGGAGAGGAGGTGAGGGTGGAACAATAACAGGAAGTGTAGAACATAGGCCTGTGTTTATTATAACGTGTAAGACCTGGAAAGGCAACTTAGGGTCCTCTCTGCCAGTGTTCCGGTCTGTTTATGTAAAGGCTATTCAGAAGGCTGCACTGATCTTATGTTAGCTTAACACTCCTACTCTGAGATGCTAAGATAAAATGGGACATCAGGACTTTTGTTCATTAAAGATAGAGAAAGGTATAACTTGGTACTAGAGCAATTGACTGCAAATCTAGAGTTTGCAGGTTCAAATTCCCCTCTGTACATCCCTTTGGATAAATGTGTTTGCTCAATGATTACATGATATATTCCCTTCTCACTGTCTCTCCTTGTCTGTTTTTAGGCAATGGTGTATTGCGTTGCCGGTCCACCTCCACCCCTATCCCCCAGGAAACAGATGAGGACACCAGTGTGTACGCGGCTAGTAGCATTGCAGGCACTGCCTTCACCGCTCCCTCCAGCGTGGGTGTCGTAGACAGCCAGTATGAGTCTGACATAGACGAGGGTCCTTTGGCCCCCCGCCCAGCACTGGTGGACGACCCACTGCTTCACGCCTCCCCTAGGATATCCATCCCGAAGAAATGCCAAGCAATGTTCCTGTCCAAGAACATAGCAGAGGCCGCAGGAAGGAGACACTGGCAGGATAGCGATGTAAACAGAGACAGCTGCATCTCTCCGGTTGTACCGAAATAGTTTTCATGTATGTGTACATGCGATGAACCCTTATTCAGGCCAGTCCTCTGTGTTTATTTTGACAGGTGGAAGGGATCCACCTGAAAGAGTGGCTCCTGAGCTTCAACGGCCGTGGCCTGTTTGTAGATGGACTCCGCAGGTACGCGGTCATTTACATTTAGTCATTTAGCAGACGCTCTTATCCAGAGCGACTTACAGTAAGTACAGGGACATTCCCCCGAGGCAAGTAGGGGGAAGTGCCTTGCCCAAGGACACAACGTCATTTGGCACGGCCAGGAATCAAACTGGCAACCTTCTGATTACTAGCCCGATTCCCTAACCGCTCAGCCACCTGACTCCCCATTTAAGGTCTATTACACACTGGACGATATTTTGTGTAATAATTGCATACCACTCTTGTTTTGATAAACAGTGGCTGTTTATCTTTTGTTTGACCTCGATAATAACCCAGCTACCCTTTTGATCCATACTCATATTTTCTTGTGTGCTCTTGTCAGGGATAACAGCATGCAGTGGCATAGTAACGTCATCACTGAGAGGGTCTCCAGTAACGTGGTGAAGACTGTTTCCGGAAACACCTACGTCTTGGTGGGCAAGATGGCTCTGGACAGAACCACCAGTACGGCACACACTTGCACACAGACTGTATACAGTATATAGCAAACACTGTACATAGCCGACTCTAAATAAACTATTGGAAATGCTGTGTATTCATAGTCCATTGCAGCATGCTGTATATTGTGGTGTTACACATGCTGACTGTCCACTGTCTCATGTTCTCCATCAGCATTACCAAGATGGCTGCAGAAGAAGTTTATGTTTGGCTTCCCCCTGAAATGGAAGATGTACTTTGATCAGTTCCTATCTGAATCCCAACAGTAAGTCACAGTATTACAAGGTTTCATTGAATAGTAAATATAAATATTTTTTTCCCTACACACATTTGGGTGATTGTCTTCACTTGTTAGGGGTATCAACTGTGTGTGGATGTAACTGATTGGATGGTGTCTATAGTTTGGGTTCAGACAACACCAGAGGCCAGACCAAGACTCAGAGATCAATCAGCCTTTCTGCCACACCCAAGTCTGCCAGACCTCAGAAAGCCAGGACCCCAAGGTCAGGTGAGTTACAGATGAGACCGATCATCATCACTCCGGACTGGTTCCCTGCTGTAACAATCCAGTCCCTCATACACTTCAACCTGGGTCCTCTGTTCCTCTCTTCAGTTCCAGTTTGTCCCCCCAGCACCCACGATCTGACCGGAGGAGCTAAGGTGTCGCGTAGTGGCCGGGTGATCAAACCCCCCCTGGAGTACTGGAAGGGGGGGCGGATCATACTGGATGCAAACATGAACGTTACTGTGCTCCAAGGTTACGAAACTTCCATCTGTGAACCGGTAAGGCTTTCCTAGTGTTGTACGTCTGACCTGTGCTGCACACACATGTCTTGAAGGATGGTAAAGATATTGATCTGTAGTACTAGTTCGACTCCCTCACACAAAATGTGTGAGGGAGTCATCTTCTGACATCCAGGTTTCCCTGTCATGAGTTGTGATGATGATGATGTTCATGTCCCTGTTGACTCAGAGTGTAAACACAACTGTAGCCAAAGAGAAGAAGGCAAAAAAACCTGCCAAAGTGTTCCTCCCCTCGCCAGATGGTAGGTCCACATCTGTGTGTGTGTTTGATGTTGTTCCTTTGGTGTGTTTTGTGCATGTGTAAGATACTGTTGTGTGTGTGCCCTTCAGACTCCAGTGATCAAGAGGATCTGGTCCTAGTGAGGAAGGTGAAGATGGCCCACAGGCCTCAGCGCTCTAGATCTAACCCTGAGAAGGAACCCTCTCACACCAACACTTCTCAAGGTTGCAACCTTCAACCCCGGGTCTTCAGCCTGCCACCTCAGAGGGCTGAAGCTGTCATTCACCCAGACCATGCTTCCCAACCCCTAGCCCCCCCCCAGCGTCGCTCCCAGCGGAACGCTGGCAGACAGAGCAGCGAGGAAGACTCCAGACCGTCCGGAGCGACGAGGAAACCCCAGAGCATTCGGACGGAACCTCCCAATGTCACAAACAGCAAACGGACCAACCAGAAGAAGAAGAAGAAGAAGGAGAAGAGTGATTGTGGTCAGGCGGAGCAGCGGGATGTGGAGAGGGAGGCGGGGAGACGTGCACACAGCCAGAGCACGGCTGATGCCTTAAGGAGGAGCCGCAGGGGTCACGACCTCAGGGAGGTGCCGTCTGAATCTGAGTGCAATTTCACTTCAACAAAGCTCCGCAGCAGGAAGAAGTACAGCAGGGTGCTGAGTTCAGATTCCGAGACCCAGTGCAGTCAGGTATCCCTGTCCAATCATTCATTTAAATTCTCTGAAGACGAGGACATGTCGCTGAGGAGTAAGAGGGGCAACAGCCAGAAACCAAAAGCTGTCGCCAAGAATAAAACTGCTCCAAGAAGTCAAGCTCTGCACAAGCCGGAACCCGAGCCCCAGGCTCAGGCGGAGCAGAGGGATGTGGGGAGGGATGTGGGGAGGGATGTGGGGAGGCGTGCACACAGCCAGAGCGCGCCTGATGCTGTAAGGACGAAACGTAGGGGTCGTGACCTGGAGGTGTCGACCGAATCTGATAGCAATTTCACTTCAACAAAGCTCCGCAGCAGGGTGCTAAATTCAGATTCCGAGACCCAGTGCAGTCAGGTATCCCTGTCCAATCATTCATTTAAATTCTCTGAAGACGAGGACATGTCGCTGAGGAGTAAGAGGGGCAACAGCCAGAAACCAAAAGCCGTCACCAACAACAAGACCAAGGCTAAAACCAAGTCACCACCTGAGAAGCTCCAGGTGGACAAGCAGAGCACCAGGGTGAAGAAGAGCAGAGCTGGAGCCTCAGCGAACCCTCAAGAGGAGGAGGAGGATGACGACAGGTGGACAGAGGCAGAACTCAGAAGACTGCATGAGTAAGTCTCGTACCGTCAACAATGCCTCTTTGGAGATGACGCATCGAGAGTAGCTGCATGACCCCCTGTGTTTGCGTTTCCCAGGACAGTGACCTCCTTCCCCAAACACATGGGTAGTTTCTGGCTGAATGTAGCGATGGCGGTGGGTACCAGGTCAGCTGAGGAGTGTCAGGAGCGGTATACAGCACAGAAAAGCTGCCCAGCCTCCTCTGTCAAGCCCAGGAAGAAGGAGGGCGCAGCCGCAAAGAAGGACCCAGGTAGGCTTTGCCGAGATACGACCCTGCATCTGCTGAGTGCATGTTATAATGTAACGGGAACGGGAGAAATAAAAGACAAAAGGTGTTTGGTAGGCGCGGAGCGGGGTTTTGAGATGTGACGGTGTCTCGTGTCGTCTGTGTATATCTGACAAGACACTTGTCGTAGTGTTCATTCAGTTGTCATTTGTGTGCCGTCGTGTTCCTCACGAGCAGTTCTGATGACGTTGTCTCCCTGTGTAGTAGTGGAACCTCAGATCACAGCCAAGGTGGGTACTCTGAAGAGGAAGCAGCAAATACGCAACTTCCTGGAGCACATGCCCAAAGACGACCACGATGACATCTTCACCAGTTCACCCATGCAGAGCAAACGAGTCAAGGTGGGCCTGGGTCTCCTTTATTACACTAAGAGCACCTTCTCCTGTCCCATTGCTGAACACATTTGAAGAGACTCCAGCCAGCATGTGTTGATGGCTGTCGGCCAAGATGTCTCTGAGCTCACCAGGTTACAGATCACACACCACGAGGGGGATGTTCAGTGTTTGCATTTCCTGTATATTTCCGCCTCATTCAAATGTGTGTGCGTCTGTTCTGTCGTTCTGCAGCTGCCCACCGCTTCCCCCAGCTGGGGCGACAGTGTGTTCATGTCTTCAGGCCAGGACCCCCAGACCCCCTGCTCGGCCAGCTTCCCCACTGTCAAGACACCGCAGTGTCTCCACATCACCCCTGGCATGATGGGCTCTGTCAACAAGTGAGAATTTCACAAATTCCATGCAGCTCCCATAATCACAGGCAGCTATGCTTGAGTGATATAGGTGAAACAGTTTGAGCGTGAGGTGTGTTTGAAACACTGTTCTGGATCTGCTTGTTTTTGAAAGCTGGGCTTGTATGAATCCTTTTTTAATGATTATTTTATTTTAGAAATGATGATAAGTACGTCTACCAGCTCCAGAAGAGGATGAAGACAAGCCAAGCCAAGGTTTACAAATACGTCCGCACATCTAAGGTATGAGTTTACAAAAGGCCATTACCGTAAAGCATACCACCAGATTATGATATACTGTTGTTCTTGGTATATCAAAGCTATATATTCTGTCTTTTATATTTAAGTGTCTATGAACATAGACAAGACCTTTTGACTTCCATCTATTGTGTTGAATTACCTAGTTATTTATCGAATTATTCATCCACAGAAGTTCACACCGACTCCACCACTGAAACGTGCTGTGAAAAGATGTGATATTCCAGGTGTGTGTCAAATACAATAACATTTATTTAGAATGCCAACCTGAACGGTTTCTTCATTATTGACTTGAGTCTGTTTGTTTGTTTCAGAGGAGAATGATTCGTTTGTGATCAGGGAGATGTTCCCAGATGAGAGTCGAGTTTCAGATGAAGGTGAAGAAGAGGATTACTACTTTGATGATGACTGAACATACAGATGAATTACAGTTCTCTTGTGTTATCTTTTTAATCTCAGTATTTCAATTTTTTTAATTGTCTGATCATATCATCTGGGGATTGATGACTAAAATGTATTCTGTCTAATACTTGCGCTATAATAAAATTGTTTTATTATAGTGATTTTTGCTGTCAAGTTGATCTTATCCACATCTGACACCTAGTCATGTTTTTGTTCTATACATGTTCTATACTACATGGATAGCTGTCTAGGTGGAGGTGTTTTTCCAAATACAAGTATATTTAGTACTTTAAAAAACTATGTTATTGTTCCGTGCACCACTGCATAACCCAATCTGAATCAGATTGAGTGATTTTGATGATCAAGGCCGTTTCAAAAAATGTGCACGAGACTGAATTTCTGGCTAAATATCACGTGCACACCCTCCCAAATCACGTGACATACGTTTTTTCCTGTCATGTGACGACCCACAAGATAAACGGACTAGCAGACCGTCTGAATCAAAGGTTCAAATAAACGACTCCTGAGAAAGGAATATATTCATGTTTCCATGATGAAGATTATGTAAGTGTTACAAGACTTGAACGTTTGGTGTTGTGGAGCTATCGTTAGGGTACAAGTCTATAAACTTTTGCAAGTTGCTAGCTACAGCAACAAGCTAATAAAATGACCCTGGTAAACTTCGAAGTCGGTTCTCTTTGTTTACATCGTGACATTTGTAGTGTGCCAGTGTAATTTATACGTAACAGTGGTCATGTATTGTGTCCCATATACACAATGTATATGGTTGTCATTTAAGCATGTTGTTATTTGTTATCCTATATGTAGATTAGAGGTCAAACCTTAAGAATCTTCTGTATGAATGGTTCCTACAACTACCTTCTTTATTTTAACACTTTGTTTCTACATACCAGAATATCCATCTGCGCACTAATTTGCTGCTCGTTCGTTGTAGCTGAGCACCTCGAAGCTGACCAAGACATCTTGTAAGCATACAAGCCTGGTACTGGTGGAACGTGAATAGATATGAGACCTTGGTCGATTAGATCAGTAACAAGATATCAGATTTTGTTTTGTTTTATTTGCACTACTGCCATTGCTACAATAGACCAAATCTAGTGATTTCATTACACTGTGTAAGATAACGGCTCTCCAAGGATATAACTCGTTCTGTTTCTGGCAGAATCCCAGGGGAATGGACTCATGTGGGCAGGGTAGATCCCTCTGAGCATTTGGAGCTGACCTTTGCCTTGAAGCAGCAGAATGTTAACCTTTTGGAACAGCAGCTCAGAGCTGTGTCGGACCCTGACTCAGCACAATACGGTTAGGCGCATACTTATGCTACAAGCTCCATCCATCACAAACCCTAATTTTCAGATTTGAGATAATGAAAGGCCTTTCACTTCTCTGTTACTCATAGGGAAGCACCTGACTTTGGAAGAGGTGGCCTCATTGGTCCGCCCGTCCCAGGTGACCCACAAGGTAGTACGTCATTGGCTGCAGATGCACGGAATCCGAGACTGTCTCACTGTTGAGACTGAGGACTTCCTCCAGTGCACCATGACTGCTGGGTAAGGAACTTCTCTAAAATAGCCACTGATCGTTGTCCCACCTAAAACTGCTAACTCTAGTTCATCATTGAGGAACTTAGAGAGAGGATATGTATATGTAAGCATACACGTGTTACAAGCTAACATGATTTCCTGAACAAATGTACCTTAGCTAAGATGGTGGCCTGAAGTCCAGACTATACCCTGGCTTTCTTCATTGTTGACTCCTTTTCCAGGGTGGCAGAGATGCTGCTTCCAGGAAGTGAGTTCCACCGCTACGCTAGAGACAGGCAGACCCTGGTGAGGTCCCCCTCCTGGTACAAGGTTCACCCGACCGTTCACCCGCACCTGGACTTTGGTGAGCTCAGAACCACTGCCGTTCTCTGATGGTGTGAGTGGAAGGTGTCAGCACACTGGTGCTGTCCGCTAACGACCAGGCCTCACAATCACATCTCCTTTTAATCCACAAAGAGAAGCCTCAGATGTACACATCCTTTGCTTTCGCATGTTGAATCTTTAGTACTTATTATTTATAGCTGGGTCGGTGAACTGTTTGTGTCTGTCTCAAAGGATCAAAGAGATGGGTCAGGTTGTGACCTGACTAAGGGTGTACAGTGACATTCTTTTCTCTCACAGTGGGCGGGGTCCACCGCTTCCCACCCGAGGGACAGGGCCTCAGTGAGTTCCTGGCCCAAAAGAGGCGCTCCGGGCAGGGGTTCCATCTGGGAGTGACACCTACAATCCTGAGGAGCCGCTACAACCTCACAGCTGCTGATGTGGGATCTGCTTCCAACAACAGCCAGGCTGTGGCGCAGGTACTGTTCGTACAGGAACTCGTCATTCACTGTCTGAATGAATAAATAAAAATAACGTGTTCATTTAGTAGATGATATGATCCAAAGCAACATGCAGTCATGAGGGATATGAACCTGCGTCCTCTTGATTTGCAACCAAATGCCAGAATAAAAAAAAAATACATAAAAAACATACACACATCTATCGCTATCCAAAGTCTCACTTAGTAAGGGAGTCAGGCGATGTCACCGATGAATCCTTTTATATTAGATGGGATTTGTTCACTGTGCTTTCCTCCCTCAGTTTCTGGAGCAGTACTACCATCCTGCTGACCTGGCAGAGTTTATGACCATGTTTGGGCATGGGTTCCAGCACCTGTCCAAGGTGGACCGTGTGGTGGGTCAGCAGGGTGGGGGCAAGGCAGGCCTGGAGGCCAGTCTGGATGTGGAGTACATCATGAGCACTGGAGCCAACATCTCCACCTGGGTCTTCACCAACCCCGGTACGGTCTAACTGCTAGAAGCTACTCTTGGAATTGATTCTCAACGTTGAATCTTTTTACTCAAATGAGTTCATGATCCTGATCTTTCTCTTCTCCTCCCAGGTCGCCATGAGACCCAGGAGCCGTTTCTCCTGTGGATGGTGTTGCTCAGCAACATGTCCTCTCTGCCCTGGGTCCATACCATCAGCTACGGAGACGACGAGGATAGCCTGTCCTCCGCCTACATGAACCGCATCAACACTGAGTTCATGAAGGCTGGCGTCAGGGGGCTCTCCATACTGTTCGCCTCAGGTCAGACAGAGCCTGCATGGCCTTCTAACCCTGACATGTGTTCCCTCCCATGGGCTCCCCTCACAACTCGAGGAGACGGCTGACCAGTCATGTTCAAATCTGGGGCATCATGTAAACAAGGACACATGGGAGGGAACAATGCTTTCTGTGGACAGTTGCTTGGTTCTAGTGTTGGGGTTGAATGTGCATGTAAACAGGGGACAGCATGCGGGCGAGTGGTTCTTTTAACGGGATTTGTAACTGTCACCACTTGGCTGACGTGTGCAGTTGATGCAGACGTTCTGGGGACTTGAGTAGGAGGCAAGGCCTTGAACTCCATGGCAACGTCATTGAGTTAGTGTGGAAACGCACGCTTTGGGGTCAGATAAAGATGTGGCTTTGAAATGTGAGCGCAACACTTTTTAAATTTACTATACAGGGTGAGATGGTGGATTAATACCTTGACGTGGAATAAATAAAAAAAATACAATGTTCTGTGACATTGGGGTTAGTCAGTCAAAGCCGTAATTGTTAGATGCTGTTAACGTTTTTATCCTTGTCCTAGGTGATAGTGGGGCTGGCTGCAGACACATGACCAAGGGGAAAAACTCCTTCAGACCTAGCTTCCCTGCCTCCAGGTGAGTCCTGTACTGACACAGCACTGGAATACGTTTGGATTTTATAAATTGAGTTTCTTGATTCGAAGGTGATTTCCCAGTTCAAATTGAGGATTGAGTGTTTCCCAGAAATCCTTGTTAGTTCATCTGTGGTACTGTTTCTGTGTTGTCTGGTAGCCCCTATGTGACCACAGTGGGCGGAACCTCATTCAAGAACCCGTTCAAGCTGACCTATGAGGTGACAGACTACATCAGTGGAGGAGGATTCAGCAATGTGTTCGCCATGCCTGACTACCAGGTAGAGTCCCGACCAAAGCAAGATTAAAAAAAAAAAAAAAAAAAAAAAAAAAAAAATTGTCGGCTGACTTTTAGTCTCAGCCCTATGGCAGGCCAGTTCAGGTGAAACTTATGTATTACTTCAGCGTTTCTATGTTTTCCTCACTAGCTGGTGTAAGTGCATGTTGACCATAATGGTCACCAACCCTGTATGTGTTTCTACTGTGTATCTGTCCTCCTGTAGGTCAGTGCAGTGCAGAGCTACCTGAAGGGTGTGGCCGCCCTGCCCCCACAGACCTACTTCAACACCAGTGGGCGGGCCTACCCCGATCTGGCTGCCCTATCTGACAACTACTGGGTGGTCACCAACCGAGTGCCGATCCCCTGGGTGTCTGGAACCTCGGTAAGGAGGACGTTTCTCTCCAGGCTCCTGTTTGAATTCTCTGAGATGCAACCTTCCTTTCCTTGAAAAATCGCTAATGTATCATGCATAGATTGGTGCAAGCGTAGATCTCTACATGGTTTTACCCAACCAGACATTTTGGAATGGGTATTTTCTTGAGGAGCGGAGGAGCGGAGGAGGTAAGGTTTGGGTTTTTGAGAGAATACAGGAGGAAGATCGCCCTGTCTGAAAACCAGCCCTGGGCAGGACTAATCCATGTAACCAGTATTTACTGGTATGATATTTTGTGTTTGTCTCCAGGCCTCCACTCCTGTGGTGGGAGGAATTTTGTCTCTGATTAACGACCAGCGCCTGCAGAAGGGCCTTCCTGCTCTGGGCTTCCTCAACCCTCGCCTCTACCAGCTGAAGGGACAGGGTTTGTTTGACGTAAGAATCATTATCATTAAGCAGAATCTTCTTTCAGTCAGACAAGCCTCTAAATTGTCGCTTTTCCACCACAACATAGTACCGGAGTTGAAAATGTGTGTATTTGTGTGGGATTTCCCACTTCTATACAGACACTCACCACATTGGGAATAAAGTAGTCTTGTCTAAACTGCTCTCTCCTATCTCTCAGGTCATCGAGGGCTGTCACCTGGGCTGCATGGATGAGCAGGTGCAGGGGAAGGGCTTCTGTGCGGCCCCATCTTGGGACCCCGTCACTGGCTGGGGAACGCCCAACTTCCCCCCCCTGCTGGCCGCCCTTGGGGAGGACTGAACTGTTTGCCAAGCGCACCTTGGGTCCTGCTGTGTCATCCCCTATTAACTACTAAGACCAGTAGTATATCTGAGATGTTTGGAAGATGGCAATTCCTGGCTTTCACTTACTCTCCAAGTGGCAAGGTTTAACTGCCACCCTATTGGTTACCTTACCTGTCAGATATTTTCTGATATCAACAATTGCTTAGCAGGCAGAACTTGAGGGTTAATTTGGGTTGAGTGCCAGGAGTGTCTGTTACTGCAGCTGTCAGCCAGTCTGCAGCTGAAGCTGTGTTAAACATGTCCCCTCTCTCTTTACCTGCCCCACACAGGACTGCTGTCTCCAGAGTTTGAAAAATACAGGTTTTGGTGGTTCCACAAACATGGATCTTGAATGTATCTTTATGCAATATCATATTCTCTGAAGAATTTTTGTATCCCAAACTTTTTTTTTGTGAGACCATTAACCAGATTTAATCAAGCATGGATCCTTCTACTCAGGTTGTGCGATTCTCATGAAGGAGATTTTCTTTTTGTCTTTAAGATTTTGATTTCTGGTCTCATATCTCAGC
Organism: Osmerus mordax; assembly: GCF_038355195.1. Lineage (NCBI taxonomy): Eukaryota > Metazoa > Chordata > Actinopteri > Osmeriformes > Osmeridae > Osmerus > Osmerus mordax. The sequence goes on along the minus strand of NC_090058.1, from coordinate 5,464,833 downwards.
AACACAATTCTAGCCTACATGAATCACGGTACTTCTATATCTGATGTTTTAACATAAATATGTTCATGCATGTGTGTTACACCCTTTTATTCTGTGGAATGTGAACTTTGTTTGGTAGGTCAATACGAAAGGAAGCTTGTCCTGTTGTGCCATTGTTGTTCAACTACCAAATACTGCCTGGTGAATTTTGATTCGCTCAACACATTTCTTCAGCATTAGTCGATCAACCAGCATCATTGCACTGATTTATTTTCTTTTTAAAAGACAAATTACCATGCGCTATGTGAAAGACTGCCTTTATGTGGATAGTGAACACTGAATACAATTATTTTCAACTTTGTCAAGTGTGTTCATCTTTTGTGTTTAGCCTGCTAAGATACATGGGTGCTATCTCGTATTTATACGTTTACTATTTTCTATCTGGGATCTGCTTTATCTTGTCATTCATACAAGTCTTCTCCACAAAGAACTAAGGTCATAAAATCCCAACTGTTAAGCATGTCGCCATAGCAATCCCGTTGTTATACAAGCATGTCGCCATAGCAATCCCGTTGTTATACAAGCATGTCACCATAGCAATCCCATTGTTATACATGCAGTCACCATAACCCATGTCTTTAAGATCAGCCATGTCTTTATTCAGATTTGGGAGCCAATAGAAATAGTCCCTTTCAAGAACCAACAGATCGGAGGAAGTGTCACATTCAAAATGGCGTCAGAACAAGTCTAATCATCTATCACATACCCACACCTGAAGTCTCTACACACATCGCATTCTCAGAAACACACATCCTAGAAGGAGCTTGCTAGGGACCCTTGGGTTCTGTATAGGCCTTATGAAGTGGGGGAAGTCAATATTAGCATGGGTTAGTGCAGGTTGGACAATACATTCTCACAATGCAACTGAGCACCATGTCTGGTTGAGTTGAACAGAAAAAAGAGGGTGTGCTGTAATCAACAGACATGAGTTTTTTTTTTTGCATCTGACAGTGCAATGGGAAAAGAATGGTTTTAATTAATCTGTTAACACTAGGTAAATCACATTACTACTATCTACATGATTCCGATATATCTGTACGTTACAATTATACAAAATGAAGGTCTGTAGAGATCACCCTATATCCCTCCAAAGCAACTGTCTGTAAAACATTGGGAGGTACAACCACTGCCACATCTCCCTCATGAGGAGACATCACAGATTTCACTTCTCAAGGAAAAATATACATACATAATACCACTAAGCTTATGCCAAAAGAAGTGTACAATATGCACACTTAGGAAAAGTACAAAATTAAAAAGCAATTAATTAGATTTTACTATGCTGATGGATGGTTAGACTAGACTTTAGGCTCTTCTCGGCTGAAGTAGAAATAAAGACAGTTGTCATCTTTCAGATCCAAGAATTCCATTCACATCTTCACAAGAAGAAACCGTCATCTTTTCTCTCAGGGAGCTTGGTGGCTGGGAGGGGGGGGAAGTTGGATTCTGCGTCATCTCAAGAGTGCCTCATTTTTACCACCACGCATATCAAAAAGTCTTAAGGTCATTCTCTCATAAAACACTTTTCTTTTTTTCTTTTTTTACTAGAAACGATACAAAGGAGGAATTTCATCATATCTCTGAAGAGGACACAGGACGATGCTGTGGTAGTGGGGCATGGAGGGGGGGGGGGGGGGTAGAGGGGTGCAGTGGCTTGTCTCTGCCAAGGCTGGCTCACTGATTGTTTTTAGCTTTGGCATGTGTGAGGATGTGGGACTTGAGGTTAGTGGACTGAGCAAACTTTTTGTTGCAGCCGTCAAACGGGCAGACGTACGGCCGGTCACCAGTGTGAATACGAACGTGCGTGCGCAAGTTAAAGTCCAGAGAGAAGCGCTTCCCACAGCCTTCAAACGTGCACTGCAGAGGGGAAAGGAGAACACAAAGAGTTAGGCTAGTCAGGCTGTACTGTTGGGGTGACAATCTGAAGTTGCCTTCAGAAAGCTACGGGTGTACGTGGGGCTCAAACCACATATATAGACTGCAACAAAGAGCAGAATTTGAGAAGAGACCAAATTGTACTTTGTTTTTTCTTTTTCAGAGAACAACATGCCGGCTACTACTGGAGAATCCAGAGATTCCTCCTTAAGGAGGGGAGATGCCAGACAGACCTGGAAGGGTTTCTCTCCGGTGTGTACCAGTTGATGTCTTTTTAACTTGGAGCTTTCTACAAAGGCCTTGCCGCACTCGGCACACACATGCACCCGTGGCCCATGGGTGTGCAGGTGCTTCCTCATCGCTGAGTTATCCCTGAACATCTTAGTGCAGCCCTGAGGAGACACAAACAGTACACATTAGCCTTTAAATCATATTTATAAAAAAAACATGATAAAATTATGTAAAACAAAAATACACCCCCCCCCGTTGACATACTGCCACCTAGTGGCATTTCTGAACAACTCGTGTTGTCAGATAAAGTTCCATTCTTTTGAAGGGGTCCATTCATACGCACAGATCCTTTGATGCCGGACTGTTTTATACTAATCCATAGACTGTTAGATCATGGCCAGAACCATAGAAAAAAACAAAACCCCACAATGTTCCTTTGCTACAATAAGGTTTTGGACATGAACATTCAGAATCCTTGTTCCTGTACGTTGAAAACACACTCACTTTGTGGGGACAGGCTATCGTCCTGGGAGCATCGTCTTCTTTGATCTTCCGTGGTTTCATCCTGAGAGCCAGATACAACACACCATAAAACAAACATAGAATAATCACACCTTAGTACCCCCAGAATAATGTAAATGGGAAGTTGTCATACAAATTTGGTATCCTGTTTATACATTTCACTCATTTAACAGACACTTTTATCCAAAGCAACATACAAATAAAATATTACACTATAAATAATAAGAATCAGTCGTTCAATCCATGTCCCAGCTTACCTGGCAAACTCTGCCAGCTGTTTGGGGTCTGACAGGTCAATGCCTGGGATGCCTCCTGGTGGAAGCTTCTTCCCCGTCATGTACTCTGAGTAGTCTGGAGGGGAGTTCTCCCCGATTATCTGCTCCTCGTGGTCTATGTCCTTCTTGTCATCTAGGAGAAAATTAAAATGGGAGATACAGTGGGCCCGAGAGGTAAAGAGAGGCACACACAGATAGGCAGGAGAGCAAACATTACAATATAATACACATCTATCATATTCATCAGGGACCATATCTTTGTGTCTAGTAAATAATTGCCAGTGGTTTTTGTTCCTGTTATCTGGTAGATAAACTAAACATGGTTCATTTAAAACTGTGATTGGAAAACCTAAAGCTAACACCATGAACAGAGCAAAGCAGCCCTATTCTAGTAATTTTGAGTTTGATTCACTGTAGGCAAAACTGGCACAGTGTCTTAGGGGGTGTGTCTACTTTGAATCATTGCAAGGGTTTCCTATCGCTATGGTTTGATACGTGATTTTATTAGAATATCACACATTTTGGTATAAACCACAACAAGAAACCTAGAACAATAACCCACTAATTGAGTGTAATAAACTACGTGAATGCAAAATGCATTTTATAAATCACTGCACGTCTATTGATACCATAAATGTGTGTAGCTTTACATCAGGCTTATCATTTATAGGAAGCTGTTTGAAAGCATTATACATCCCATGAGTTTTCTCCGTGACTAGAAACTTTTAGAAACCTCACTGACTGATTAGACGGACAAAACAGCGTGTTTAAACATTCAGATCAACGGATAGACTACACCACCGGTTTCAACCACATCACGTGAATTTGAAAAGAACATGAAGACTTTTTTCATTCCAAGTTCTAAAAGAAAACGACTGAAGTGGTGCATCGTGTATTCTATCAGTCTACAAGTCATCAGTCTGCTATCTCATTTAACTACCGTGGCGTGGCTAAGCTAACGGGAGCAAGTACTAAGGCATCGAGTATTGTGACAGCTCAACCCTCCCCCCGCTCCTCAGACTCGGAGGCCCCAATGCTAGAACTGCGCCACAGCGGCCTAGTCCCGGAGCCAGCAGCAGCGCGCTCGCTCTCCCACTCGCCGCCATCTTCCCCGGCCAAATCAACGCCATTTTTTCGGGCGGCCATACTGGACCGGGGGAACATGGCGGCGCCCAGCAACACATAAAACATGGCTTCCCATAAAAACAAAAACATTTCGAATGGACTGCATCTTGTTCTCAATTCTAAACAATTAGAAATCCAACATGCGTTCGTTGGAGGACAACGCCCGCTCGAGGCCCTGTCACACAGGGCACAAACACTGAGAACAATGCGAGTACCCAGCTTGCAAGAATTCACAACCACCTCTCAACTTACCCGATGCCCACATCGTGACTGAAAACTCTCCCTCCAAAGTCTTTATCTGGACCTGTTTCTGCTCCCATTTTCTCCCACTGGCTTCTGATCCACCTAAATAGCTCTTTTTGCCCGCTCTCTTCCCGCTTCCCCCTTTCTTCATCCGCCCCGCCGAGCTCTTCCCAGCTACAGTCACCAGAGTCTGTTCGATGTAGTCCTCTTCTACTGCCGGTACCGGGATAAGGATCTGATCCTCATAACCGTCGTCCGCATGTAGGTCCGAATCATCTTCACCCACCACCTCCTCTCGGGTTTGCACCAAAATAACCTCCTGGTGATGGTGAAGCGAATGTGGATCATCTGTGTCGAGAGGCTGTAAAGCGATCATAGGCTGATGTTCATCGTCGTCTCCAACAACTGTTGTCTCGATAGTCTCCACTTCTATTTCATGAAGCTCCACTATCTCAGCAGGCATCTCCGATCCATCCGTTTCTATGTACAGGGTATCGCCTGATGCCATGTCGAAAACCCCGTCTAATTCTCCCACTTTCAATGTTTTGTACTGCTTTCTTCCCCTCTTTGCTGCCTTCCTCCTTCTTCGACAACACAAACTCTACTCTAGTCTACTCTCGTCGCCACTGGGCTCCGGTTACATACTCTCGCGATAGTACACTAGTAGTAACAAACCAGACCTGTATTACATTAAATATATACATAACAAATATCTCTTTCCTTTTTTTTGTCATGAATTATGAGTATTTGTACACTAATGGATAGTGTGTATGTTAATGAATTATAGGATGCCATATGATGAATATGAATAACTATTTAAATGTAAATCAATTTAAATGGTGTGATTTTTTTCTCTCTTTAAGGTTGCACCTCAGTGTCAGTGGCTTTCAAGTACATGTTGTGAGATAATGTAGCCTTGCGGCAAGCCCTCTGCATGACCTCTTGCGCTGGGTAAGAACATTTCAGAAAATAAAATAACTAGCCATTTTATTTTGGGTAGCTTTATTATATTACATCAAGTTTGTGACAAATCTTTGTTATTTTTTATGTTGTTTTAGCAAAGCTTGGATTCATATAGAACTAGCTACCTGCACCCGGCAGTTCTATAAAACTATCAGAGATGACAAAAGTACACACATCCTTCACTACAGATACTCATGTTTAAAAAAGACTCCGGTAAAAGTTGAACTTCTGATTACACTTCATCACTGAAGTTAAAGTAAAGAGGTATGGGCTCTGACATAGCCTATACTTGAGTAAAAAGTTGCCATTACTACTAGGCCTACGCAACCTACTGTCACGCTGCACTGGACCTCACATCACATAAAACATAATACAAAAGACTACACGCAGCGCATTCGCCAGGAATCCTTTTTGACAACGACAATTTCCGTCAATTATATTGATCATCAAATTCAGATTAAAACAAAAAAGTGACAAGCCTGGTTTTAAGATGTAATAAGTACAAAGTACAGATATTTGTGTAAAAAATTTAAGGAGTGAAAGTACAAACTTGATAGAAAAATAAATAGTGAAGTAAAGTAGACTTACCAGAAAGATCTACGCTACTACCCATCTGTGAAAACTATAGGCCTACTAACAGGTCAAGTTTACAATTAATAGGCTACAGTTGCTAGCATGGTGGAGTTATGGATATAGGCTACATTAGTTTGCTTATGTTATCTATCTCGTTCATCTGAATTGTTTTGGCTTGACCTAACAGCAGCAAATAGCCCTAATTGGCTAGTTCTAGCTTTAGGGCTCTCAAGTCTCACGCATTTCAACCATTTCTCACGCTGAGAAATAAGGGACAACTTGTCTCGCTATAGACTTTATAACAGGCTACAGCAAACGATACCCTTTATGATAGATACAGTGACATGTATTGGACCTTTTTATTGTAAAATATCACAATAATAAGTTGCCTATATCTTGTAGAATAATTTAGGAAATTTGATAAGTAAGATCAAACATGGACGACCCTCACTGCGCCCACATTTTTACTAGCAAGGCTTCAGTAGTCTGAAAGTGGCAACAGTCTCACCGAAACTAGTCACCTCCTACAGACTTTCACAACGACAAGCAGGAGGAGCGTGAATGTGATCATCACACACCTTTTACCTTTGATGGGTGTGTCTCGGGATGAGTGTGTGTAGTTAAGCCAGTCACACACAGCCACTCAGCCAGCTGCCACCACCGCTCCTTCAGCACCACAGGTAACGACATGGGGAAGACAGGTGGACGGGAGGATTTTGAATGGGTTTACACCGACCAGCCCCACACCTCGAGGAGGAAGGAAATATTAGGTAAAGTAACTGACAAATCGACTGAAAAACCAAGTCGTATTTTTCTGTGGTGAAAGTGAAGATTTGTTGCCAGAATGTTTGAAAATGTTATCAAAGACACTAAATGGTTATATCCGGTTTTACCAGTTTGTATGTTGACGCTTGTCATGTCTACAGCAGGGTTAGCCAGTTGATACACGACACGTTTAGAAGTATATCTATTGAGTACAAAACATAAGCTTTAAAAAAAAAAAATCTACCTTTGCCTGTTAAGCTGTGAACTGTAGTTGTGACAGGTGGGCTTAAGTCTGAATTCAGTTTGTGACAAGATAATTTAATATAGGGGTGATGAAACACGATGGGGAATATTACAGCAGGTTTCACCCTTATGAGACCAGATTATGTAAAAACCTCAGCTGACTGGGTGAACACCCCCACCTGTAAACTGAGTCAGTGCTGAGAGAGTTTCTCTGACATGTAGAACAATAGTGCTCAACAGGCTGATAGCAGGTGCAGTTGACAAGCCCTTAAGGGTGGCTTGGTAACTAGAAACATTCCCCTCTCCATAAACGCACATGTATACAATGGTATGACAACCATCCACATTTTTTGACAGGTACAGGGAATTTAGCATTTGTTCAATCTCAACTTTAGCTGTAAACGGCAGATGTGTTTACTGTGTGTGATCAATGCCTGAAATCAACTTTTCCCTTCAATGTATGATGAATGTACTCTATAGGGTGATTTTGTTAAGTTTTCTGCTAAATGTTTGCGTGTGAGCCTTTCCCACCAAATTCCACAACGTATTTCTTCTCTGATGTGAAAGAAGCCTATAGAAGTTATGGGTTCCTTGACACCACAGCTTCTTTAATTATTAAGGCCATCTGTTTTTCTGATCTCTGGCCTGTGCCATCAAGACACTGTAGTTGTTTATTTAATGTGTTAGGGCCTAGAATCATATAATGAAATAAAATGACATCTGATATTACATTATGTAATCTGTAATTGCAATTCGATGGACTGTAGCATAACTTATTGTTTATCAAATTTGTTATCTTGAGGATGCTCTCTTATATGATGTTATCTATTGAGATGTCATTGTTGCTTGTATGTAACTCTGACACCGCAGGCCTGTTTAGAACAGGTGTAAGACTTTCTGACATTAATGTAGGTCTCTAGCAGTTATTCCTCCCTGAGGGTGTGTAAAAGTCACAAAGCAGTAAAGGGTGTGTTTGCGTCAGAAGAGAGATGTGGTCAGCCATAGAGTGACCTCTGGTTACTAAGTAATCTCTCCTACTGATAGATAAAGACAGGAAATGTGTGTCAGATCCATCCCACCGCTGTAAACGGTGGTCTGTGATGTCGTTCATCAATGGATTTCAAATTAATGTAAATGAATTACGTTGGGATGAGCTAGCCAGATGAGTGTTTGCCATGTGTAAGGGATGCATTCTTAACAAACGATTCTCCTTTGAAATAAACGGATGATCTTGTAGTAGAACTGTATTTGCATGGGTCATAACATGCAAAACAGCTAAAAGCAGAGAAAGCCATAATTTACATGCAAGCAAGTGAACACCTATTTTCCTGCTCCTGATCATCCAGTGTTTGCACAAACATGTATCATCAGGAAAACAAGGCAGAAGTTTTCTGTATTAGCCAAGTTGATGCAGTATATTATTAAAGTTATAAAATAGTACAGCCATGGCCAAAAGTATTGGCAGTGACATAGTTTCTATTTTGCAAAGTTTGCTACTTTAGTTGTTGTGGTGTTGATTCACATTGTTTCTAGATTATTGTGCAGATTGATCAAATGCATTTTAAATCACAAAAAAACACTTTTCATTGTTTTTGAGGCCCTGGCACAAAATGACCAGCTAACATAATTTCACTAATCACATCATCAGCACATGGGAAAGTGGGAACAAGAACTAGTCTCGTGAAATCCCTATCATTCTGATTGGATTATAAGAGCAGACTGATTGCTATAAATTGCGGCTCTTTGTATATATTGAATTGTTTTGCCAATAAAAGCCTTTAAAACACATACAATTATTGTTTTCCAGTGAACAATAGAAATGTGATAAAATAATCTACAAAAACTGTCCAATACTTTTGGACATGGCTGTACAGGAACAAGTTATTTTTCGAAAAGAAATGCAGTTCCCATCAATAATAAAACTGCACCCTATGGAAAGAGCAGTTCTAAAGACATGGAGTAAATACAGTTGTGATGGTGATGCATGGTTGTGAAAGATTCCCTTGACAGTGCCTGTGTAATTTGTATGTGTGAACAAAACAACTTGAACAATAACATTATTTACCAGTGGTCTCTTCTCCGGGGCAAGACATTCAAATGTAGCCCTGTTTTGTTGTCTGTCTGTGTAATAAAGGCCTTAAATTCACCTGCCTGACATAGTTTTATCCAATCAATGCCATTAATGTGTTTTGGTTCAACATACTGGCCCCAAAGACATGAAATACAACCTATAATAGATAGATAACCATGGCTAACTAATCTGTTTATTCTGTGTCTATTTTCTTCAGCCAAGTACCCTGAGATCAAGTCCCTGATGGGTGCTGACCCCCAGCTGAAGTGGGTTGTGTCTGGCATGGTACTGACCCAGCTCCTGGCCTGTTACCTAATCCACGACCTGCCCTGGAAGTGGGTCTTCTTCTGGGCCTATGCATTCGGAGGCTGCATCAACCACTCCCTGACGCTGGCCATTCACGACATCTCCCACAACGTGGCCTTTGGAAACAAGTTGGCTCGTCTCAACCGCTGGTTTGCGATGTGGGCCAACCTGCCCATTGGCTTGCCTTACTCCGCCTCCTTCAAGAAGTACCACGTCGACCACCACCGCTACTTGGGAGGGGACGGGCTGGATGTGGACATCCCCACCTCTCTGGAGGGATGGTTTTTCTGCACCCCCCCCAGGAAACTTCTCTGGCTCTTCCTCCAGCCTTTTTTTTACGCCATACGCCCCCTAGTGGTCAACCCCAAACCCATCGGCCAGCTGGAGATTCTCAATGCTGCCGTCCAGTTATCTGCTGACCTCCTGCTTTACTACTTTTGGGGTGTAAAGCCCATCGTCTACCTCATCGCCGGGTCGATCTTGTGTATGGGATTGCATCCCATCTCAGGACATTTCATAGCAGAACATTATATGTTCCTGAAGGGCCATGAAACCTACTCGTACTATGGCGCTCTCAACTGCATCACCTTCAATGTTGGATACCACATGGAGCACCATGACTTCCCAAGCATACCCGGCAGCAAGCTGCCTCAGGTGAGCAGTACACACACACACACACCAAGCTGCCTCAGGTGAGCAGTACACACACACACACCATGCTGCCTTTGACAAGCACACTATCACACACGCAGCAAAAACATTCCCCTGCTCCCACCCATTCTGTCTGTTAACTTAAACCAATCCCTTCTCTAAGTGTCTTTACAGCACTGTTGGCAAACATCAAATATTGGTTTTAAGGAGCAAACTATGTAACTGATTAACTGTTGATGAGTAGCCACTCAAGAATGACAAGAGTTTAGATCTGGTAGGGTGGGTTCCCGTCTGTCAATTGGGATGGAACAATGTTCACCTCTTAGGTAATATAATGTCACTGTTACAAAACAGTGACATTAACAGTAAACTTGGGCACCCATACCCAAGATAGCTGTATCCAGGAACATCACCCGTAGGGATTGAATTTGAGAAATACCATCTCAAAAACACTCACGACAGTCCCGCTGGAACACCTGTAGAGCTAGCGATGGCAAAAAAAAGAGGAGAGATTAGATTACGGTTATGGTGACCATGCTCTGAACCCCGTCCCTGCTTTGTGTCCCCAGGTGAAAAAGATTGCTGCTGAGTTCTATGACTTCCTGCCGCAACACAGTTCCTGGACCAGGGTGTTGTGGGACTTTGTGTTTGATGACAGCATTGGCCCCTATGCAAGGATCAAGAGGGAGTACAAGCTTGTCAAGAAGGAGTAATTGCTATTACAACACAACCAAGCCGGCATCCAATCTTTTCTATCAATGGAGATTGACACAGTGGAGTTTACAGCGGGCACAGTCCAGACTTCTCAAGCACAATAAATGGTCGATCTATCAAGTGTCTTAAATTAGGACCACTTGTGAATTGATTTAAATTATTTCGACCTGTTCCTAGATCAGTATTCTGTAATTATGAGGCCTAAGTTCAGACCTAAGTCGCATGAAAGCTTCCTGTTTAGCCTGTTTGAGTCCATTTGATATAATGCTGTGTATAGCTTTCAAGACTGGCCTGCATTGTGACAGAGGTGATTAGAATCTGTAAGGAAGTGTTAGGTTAGTTGTGCCTGTTAGAACGTGTTACTCTTATAGAAGTTACTCTTATTAAGGAGAAACAGACCAATACAATATACAAACACTCACGACAGTCCTAAACCAATCCTATCTAATTCTATACTACACGGAGTGTTAGAGCTCAGCGGTTAGAGCATTTGACCGCAGAGCTAGAGGTTAGGTGTGCTAAATTAATATGTTACATTAAATTACATTTCCACTGAATGGTGCTGAGGTGAACTTGCAGTGAAACTCACTTGACAGTGAGCAGAGACAGTTCTTCAGTGAAGCTGCATTCTGGTTGAATCACAGTGGTGTCACTGCATCCGAGAGACAAACTGTTTGGATTTGAAGCACTGTAATTTGGTCTTTACAATGTACTGTATTCAATATTGGATGATAGTGTACAAAATTTTGAGTTAGAATTGACTAACACTGAGATGGCATCAGAGAATATGTCTTTGTAAGAGATACATATTTTAAATTATTAACTTGAACTACTGTGTTCAGTAAACATGTTTTTGTTTTTTTTACAGAATAGCATGCCTGTACAAAGAGATTTAAAGATGAACAGAACACACCAGTCAATACTGTAGTCAGGTCTCTTAGTTTCTTGAATTAATTTACTTAGAGTTGTTGTTTTTTTCATCAGAACATCAGAGTGAACAGAAGGTCTCCTGCAAATAAACGTTTTCATCTTCACACAACCATTGATTTATTTAGTATTTCATTGTTGCAAAAGCAACTTTTTCAATATTTTCACATACAGTACCAAATTCAATTTCAATCTTTTAAATAGAAAGGGAAATATCCACATAAACAAACCACTGGGGTAAACGTACCACCTTTTTATAACCAATTCAAAACAAATTCAGATAGAGATTAGCGTCATGCATACTTGAGAGGTTCACAAAGAATAGAGTCTAGAGAGCGACTATGTAGTTTAACAGCTAGACGGGGTCAGGTGGTCTGTGCACAGGTACGGCTCCATTTCATGAACTGTCCCCCCCCCCCCCCCATAGTTCCAGCGCTCGTGACATGGCTGCCAGGCAGATGGATAAAAGCTTTAAGATGTCCATTTGGGGTTAGTGGAAGCTGCAGGTCAGCTCATGGCCGCAGTGTGTTCATCATTATCGTACACCCAGGGTTCAGGAAATCAGACATCATAGAAAAAGGCTGATGGAAATGGTGTGCAAGTTTCTCTCCCTCAATAATATTCATGAGAATAAAGTAATCCACGGTCGTCATTGTCACAGTTGTTCTTTAAATAATAAAACGGTAAAAACTTAGAAAACCAAAATATTTTCTTTTAAGACTTAGAACGGATAGAGGATAGGTGAGTGCAACACCTGGGCTGACTGAGAGTCTTGATGCACCGAGAGGAACATACACCCAAACTCAGCACCAACGTCGCTCCCTCCTGCTGTCTATCAATCTATCCATCCATCTGTCCATCCACACTGTACATCCTCCCTTCAGTTTATAATTCACTCCCTCGCTTCTCTTCTTCTTCCTTCTTTTGTCTTCCACCGCTCTCCTCTTCGAATGTCGGCACGGCATCTCTATGGCGTCGCGGTCAATGTTTACATACGGCGTCACAGAAATGTTGAGGCGACATTCCTCTTTTCAGCTCTGCCCCATCTGCTACCTTTGACCCTCATCCTACATCCTCCTCATGCTCCTCATCCATCACTTCCTCTCCTGCCCCTCCTCCTGCTCTCAACCTCTTCCTCCGTCGTTCAGAGAGATTATGTTGTGCTGATTCTACCAACTTCTTGTCTGATGGCTGCAAAGAAGAAGAGGAGACACAAAGATGGAAGCCTGTTCTTACATGGCACATCATGTAAAAGAGAATATCACAACATGGCACACACACTACATATGCTAAGATACATGGATATGACATTCTACCAAACATGGACACATTTAAGAAGATATATTGCTATATCATGGAATATGGATATACTTTGGTACAAAACTATGTGCACTGTAAATTTAAGATCATGTTTGTGAGGACACTAGGCAAGGCAGACATAATGGGGAGGTGTTTGTGTTAGGAGGTCCTTGTCCTTCTCTGTGATCCCAGAGACAGATAACTATGAATAAGTAATAGGCTGGTTTGTAAGGTGCTGTAACCTTACGGCATCGTTATGGGTAAACATCACTAGGATTCCATTGTCTACATCCATTGAGGTGTAGAACTAAGACAATAGGATCACCTTTAGATGTCGTATCAGAAGAACCTTTAACGTTTTCGCTCTGTTCTTACCATTTATGATCTCATCCTTCACTTTATGCAATTCACGTACAACTTCATCCAAGATTTCCTGTTGCAAAAAAAAAAAAAAAAGTTTATTATTTTATGGGTTTGTGTTCAAGATTTGATGTTCAACAAAGGTTACGATGATCTCCCCCATAAACACAGAGCTGGTGAAGAGAGATTCCAGTTCCTACCTGTTTCATCCTGTCAAACTCAGTGTCAGCTTCACTGGAGCTACCGACTGGCCTCACCCTGAAACACAGCAGCACAAAGGGAAGAGGAAGGGGGAGGGGGAGAGGAAGGGGGAGGGGGAAAGAGTCACCAGTGGATATAGGCCTGGATCTAACGGATGGATGAGTGGACAGCTGGTTTAGTTGGGCAGGTAGGGGAAAAAAAGAAAGAAAGATACACATACAGAGAGATAAAACAGACAGAGATACAAGACAGACAGAGAGACAGATAGATAGTTAGAAAATAGACAGGTTAGTACAGACCTTGAGACCAGAGAAGACTTGTCTGCAGAGTTAGATCTCTCCCATGGCTTCCTCACAGCATCTGAGAGAGAAGTGAGATGAAGAGAGAGAGAAAATGAGGTAGAAAAATAGACACAAAATTGTTTTTGTTGAACAATAAGACACAGAAAACATTTTTAATGTGTGCTTGTGCAGGAGACTGTACCTGTGGAATTCTGTGGTCCTCTGGCATTGTTGTCATCCTGTGTGAGTGTACGGTATGCAGTTAGTATGTCACACATGACTTTTATGCACGTAGGTCACTAGATGACCAATAAAGACTCCCGATTGTAATCTGTAACCCTTACAAGGATAGACTGTTTTTTTTTATTTTTAAGAAAAATATCTGAGGCTCACCTCATCAGGTTTCTCGGAAGCTTTCCGTCTAAATAACAAAATCAGACAGTTAGAGAAAACAAAGTAGCAAAACAACAGTAAAAAGCGGATTATGGGATGATGAAGTCGATTACTGATGCTAGTTTTATTGTGTTATGTTGTATGTCATGTGACTCTCACCTGCGTGCTAGCAGGGCGTTCATCTCCTGCATGAGCCCCTCACCCCCTCCTCCACTGCCACCACTTGAACGGTTGGCGTCGTTTTTGGCTGCGCCCGACCCTGGAGGACTACTCTCATCCTGACCACACACACCAGAACCAGAATGAAACAGCAGGCCAGGATCAGGAATCAGGTCTATGACCAGTAGACACAAGATGTGAGTTAGGAGTTTATGCGAGATTAATTGGCATCAGGAGGGTGTAAGTGTCGTCTGAGTCCGCCATTTTTCCTACACCAGTTGTATTCATTAGCTATCCAAGAGAGAATTCGCAAAATCCCTGAGACCTCTGTGTTGCTGAGAGACAATTCATTAGAACTATAGTTAGACAGATAACAGAGAACTGAAATCCCTCCGAGAGAGTGATTAACCGCTGAGGGCTGGTGGTAGTAGGAGATTAAATGCTTACCCTCTGGACTTTCCGTAGCTTGGCTCCAGCCAGCGCTGCTGCTAGACCAGAGGGCTGCTGCTCCTTTCCAGGCCCTCCCGGCCCCCCCGGGCCCCCGCCAACTGGCAGAGGTGGAGGCATGGGTGGGGGCACTGTAACTGGGGGAGGGGGGCCCGGGGGTGGGGGTCCTGGTGGGGGAGGAGGGGCTGGTGGTCCAGCCATGGGAACCGGGGCAGGGGGGGCAACTGGGGGGGGCACAAACGGCAGAGAGGAAGGGTGGCCGGATG
>NC_090058.1:5144248-5149704 GCF_038355195.1 Osmerus mordax | reverse complement strand
GTTGGTTGTCATACCATCCCCCAATGCATCTGACAGCTGAAAGAGAGAAATGCAGAGAGATAAATACAGAAAGAGAGAGAGACAAAGAGAGAGAGAGAGACAAAGAGAGAGAGAGAGAGAGAGAGAGAGAGAGAGAGAGAGAGAGAGAGAGAGAGAGAGAAGAAAGGTGTGTATGTAGCTCAAAAGTGTTTCCACTTCAGCATTAAACATGCAGTACAGAGATAGTCACGATCAGATTCCAACAGTAATTACTTACATCCATTCTTGTATCTGAAACAGAGAGGCTTGAATTAAAATCGATGCATCAAAAATCAAACAAATACTCATAGCAGGCAAATATATTTAAATGACACTTGGATAATGCTCTCAGTTGGTCTGTTGTTCTAGCTTACTAATTATTTGTAAGTCCATAAGTATCATTGGGTAAATGAGTGCCTGTGGTTGATTATGTATACCCTGAATGGATGAAGAAAAGCCTGGATTCTGGACTACACAGACTAAAACACTTTACTTCTTAATATCACAAGTGTAAAAGGAAGGAAGCCTTCCCACAAAATGAAAGCTACTTTGCATTGACAGTCATCCATTTTGTACATCTTTGTCTGCACTACCACACCCAGACACAAATGTGTCAATTACCCATGAAATAGATGCTTGTACAAGCACTGAATGTTTATCGCCAATTTTCCTTTTTGGTGACAATGATAGACCTTGTCTTACTTCTCAGAGGATCTGGCTACTTCCTGGAACAACACCCCCCATCTTTTTACAAGAAGTTGCTGTAACTTTCCATCCACGTTCACCTTCCTATTACTTGTTTCACATCATTTCAACATGAATTAGAACACAGATTAATACACCAAAGTGAAAATAAAATGATATCCAGAACATACCTGTGAACTGAGGTGAGTCACTGTTAGAGAAACTCTGTCCTCAGAATCCAAACAGAAATGTGAGGCTTGTGTGAGAGAGATGTGTGAATGCGCCAGCATATTTATAAACAGCCCCTCCCTGTGCCTGGAGCCCTCAGGGAGAGACACACCCCTAGCTGAAAGAACAGGATTCCTCACCTGTGTGAAAAACTTAAACAACTTGATACACATCAATGAAGTTCCCTTGTGTATGTTCCTAGACTTGTGCTAATGTGAATGGTTTTAATGTAGAAACATTTCTGGTAAAACAAAAAGTGACATCTGTTTATGTGTGTGTGTTTGTGTGTGTGTGTGTTTATGTGTGTGTGTTTGTGTGTGTGTGTTTGTGTGTGCCTGTATATTCGGCCTCTCTCCTGTCCTGAAGAACATGTGTTTACCTGCCTCAAGCATTAACCTGACCTGTACATTTGTTTCTATGGAAAGTGGGTGTGGACAGGGAGGAATGTTGTCTGACAGACTTTCTAAAACCCCTTGTTTGTAAAAGACAAACAGAACCCCTTCTCATGGAGACAGACAAACATAGTCATCATGGAAACATGGTGTGGTGAGATGTATGTCTGTCAACCTACTGTTCATAGCAACAAACGTACAACTACTTTATCTTACTATGGCAACCGGTAGACATGGAGATAAATTTGTTACTGACAAAACAGCTTGGAAAATAGGCTGATTGACACAATACTGTATCACACGCCAACAATCAGTGAAGTAAGTGGCTGGGTTGAACCTCTTCTGGAATGTAGGTGTTGCAATATGTAAATGATGTCTGACCAATGACTATATGATGTCTGGAGGTTGCATATCTCGTCATTTCCATAATTATACAAACATATAAACTCATCCAGCAGTAGAGGTACTATGTTTGTCTGTTGTAATCTGCTGATGGCTACTGCATGGACAAAGAAGGACAAAGCCTTTCCCTCTCTCTTCTCCCCTCTAAAGAAAGCATTCTTTAGAGCTGAGTCAGGTCATGTGTCATACTGTGAAGCACTAATTTACTGTAATACTTTCAACTTTTGACAGTGCAAAGGTTCTCCCTGGCAGATATATAGCTATATGGATATATATGATAGATTACCGCCCTGTGTCAACACTGTGGAGAAGTGTCCTGCTGAACGTTTATATTTAGTCATTTAGCAGACACTCTTATCTAGAGCGACTTACAGTAAGTACAGGGTAATTCCCCCCAAAGCAAGTAGGGTGAAGTGCCTTGCCCAAGGACACAACTTAATTTTGTACGGCTCGGAATCGAACTGGCAACCTTAAGATTACTAGCCTGACTCCCTCACCGCTCAGCCATCTGACTCCCTGAACTAGGAGACAAATACAAATTTCTGTGCTTTCTGATTATTTATGATTCAGGTGTCCTGCCTTTTTTTCTCAGAAACACTGATTAATTCATTCATTCTGAGCCAGTGGCTGGCGATTTCACAAGCTCAGTACACAGTGGTGTGCCTTGTGCCGCTCAATGCAAATGTATTCTAAACACACACAAACACACATTCACACTACAAAATATGCTTAATCCACACTATTATCACTTTATTGCTGTGCTTGACCAAAGCAAGCACCTTCCCATGACACTAAACTATTCATCATATTGGGTTGTAGGAGACAAAAGCACATTGTGTGTCTAACACTCCTGTAAAACGTGGGGATGATTCCCAGTACAAACACTAGGTGGCGCTCTTATCCTTCAAATAAACACAAAATAATCTGTCATTTGCTTGACCGTTCATTTCCAAACCAGTTTTCATTTATTGTATATTTGTACTACTTTGCAGCCAATCTAAATGTCTACTACTCTATGTTATTTTAGTGTACTGCATTTTAATAAAGTGTTACAGGCTTCTTATAGTCACCTTTGTGCTGTCAACCTGTATATTCAGTTGTTTAATTGTTAACAATTAATCAGGTTCATTTGGTGGCACCTCAAACAAAGATAATTTACATAGTAAAGACAAACAGACAGTCTTATCATTCCTGCATAATGTGAGGTTATGTCATGTACAGCATATTGGAACAATAAACTGAAGACCAGCAACTATGGTTAAGTAGAGCAATAACAATAGATTATTACTGTACAATGGATTATAACATTTAAACCCTGGACGTACCAAAAACTCAACCCACAAACCCTAATCCCCCGCTGATGCCCCTATGGGACATGGAAACTGCAGACAGTTAAGCCAAGATAAATATCTCACTAATTGGTCAGTCACCATACATTTACCGTATATGTCTATGCACTATAGATGTACAAACAATCTAGAAATAGATTACATGCTGTGCTTCTAAAGCTCTGCCTTTCAACAACGTAATACTAAGTCAGTGTGTTAGCTCAAGCTAATTCAAACACAACATTGCTTCAGTAGCTCTATTTGCTGTTGGATCTATGCATGGCCGATCCAACACACACAGGTTAAAAGGTTCAGGTTATTTCTGTAGTCAAGGGCTGATTCATGGGGATATATATTTCCTTTGAAGGCAATCAGAATACATGTCAAATCAGAACGTACACAAAGATAGTCTGGAATTAGTCCACCAATGTCTGCCTCTGATAAGACAGTCATCTCAGCGTGCGTGGTCATGGAAACAAGACCAGGATGTAGTTAAAATAACACAGCAGTTGTGACTCTTTTTCAGTTTTTTTTCTTTTCTTTTCTTTCTCTCCGTCTGCCTTTCTCCCGAGGTATATTTTCTCTTCTCTGCAGGCAGCCTGTGACACTCCTAGCTGCACCAGAAGACATTGCATTCCACGATAGAGATCTCCTCTAAACACAAATAATTTCTATGTTATTGGAGTTTCCTCCCTTGGCCTGTCCTATTGAGTTATATTGTTTAAAGCACCAGTGTGGATGTTCTGTTTTTCCGCCCTAGGCCTCTTCGGACATGCTTTTAACAACCGCACACAACAACTGTACACAACAACTATACCCAACAACTACACGACAACAATACACAACTACACACAAGACAAGAGGGCAAGAGGACAACAAGCGCTGTCTAATTGTCTGGCGGGATCTTTGAGATATCTCTATCCTCAGGAGGAATTACTAACACAAACAAATCTCCTTCTTCATTTCGCCCCACTCCTCCACCTCCTCCCAGCACGATCCAGGGAGCTCTCTTCATATCTGGGCTGATAAGCATCAGGAGGAGCGGAGCATCCAGAGGACAGAGCAGAACCAGGCAGACAGGGCTGAACAGGCCACGTTACACAGGTCACGTTCGGAGAACCATACAGTACAGTACAAAGGAAAACATCTCAAGGGAGAAATTGTAGTTAGATCCTTTCCCTGATCAATCTGTTCTTCCCAGAGCGCCACGCTGCCAATTTTCAAGGGTGGAACTAGAAGAAACCCAGCCTTCTCCAATTATTATTAAGTGAATCAGCTTAGCGATGCTTGAACAGGAAGATTGTTCAATGCTGGTGGACCAGTGCTCCAATACCAGAATGAATGGCTTGTCAAAGATTAAAGAGCTGTGATTCTGAACATTAAACATTACATGTTCCATCAGAAGGAGGGGTAGTGTGTGTGTGTGTGTGTGCGTGTGTGCGTGTGTGTGTGTGTGTGTGTGTGAGTGTGTGAGTGAGTGTGGGGGTGGGGGGTGTGGGGTGTTAAACCAACGTCTGGGCCATTCTACTGCTTGGCTACTTCTCCTCTGGCACAACTATGACTAATGACTACAACAGGCCTGGAGATTTAAAGCTGTGTGCGCATGTGTGTGTGCGTGTGTGTGTGTGTGTGTGTGTGTGTGTGCGTGTATGTGTGTGTGTGTGTGTTTATGCATTATGTAGAGGTTTGGCTTTCATCAAACTACAGATTGCTGCCCGGCTGATGCAGTGACTGCAGACCCAAAACTAACAAATCCCAAGGTCAGCTGGTAGAGTCATCAACCTTTCTCCCTGAGCTGACGGCTGGGCTGGAGGAGCACAGAACTGGATTATTCATTAGCTGTAGCGCCAATATCCCCAAACCAGAGAAACCAGTAGTGTTTTCCTCCATTCGTGCCCTGACTGCATGTAACTGAGTCACGTATTATCTGATGAGGTTGTATTAATC
Organism: Osmerus mordax; assembly: GCF_038355195.1. Taxonomy (NCBI): domain Eukaryota; kingdom Metazoa; phylum Chordata; class Actinopteri; order Osmeriformes; family Osmeridae; genus Osmerus; species Osmerus mordax. The sequence continues at coordinate 5,144,705 of NC_090058.1, read as the reverse complement.
AACCTTACTCGCCAACTCAGCGCCTGGCCAGTTGGCTGAAAGCCATGTCAGGCTGAAGCAGAAGCAATGCATGGGATTGTAACGGTATTCTAGTCTTGTTACAGCACTGAAACGATAGGCCAGCTCTCATAGTCGGTCTGTCCACCAGGACAGGCTGTAGATGAACATCATCGTCACCACAGGGATTTGGGGGAGTGCATCTTTGGAAATAAAAACCTCACCAATATCTCCAACACGCTCTTCCTCCTTCACCTTCTCCACCTCCTCCTTCTCTTTATCCTCTACCTGCTTCTCCGTGAAGTGTTTGACTGTGCTGAGGTGTGCGGGTGTCGTGAGGGAGGCTGAGAGGAACACAGAGGTCTCTCCGCCGCAGGAGCTTAGTGGTCTTCATGATACTGGACATGTCTTTAACAGATGCCTGACCGCACTGTAATACCATGAGCTGCTCACTTCAAAG
>NC_090058.1:4791748-4831748 GCF_038355195.1 Osmerus mordax | reverse complement strand
ACAGAGGAAACACACTCACATGCACAACACCAGGAAATCCCCATCCCAGCAAAGTCAGGCGGTTACAGCTAACCCTAAGCTCCGGTGCTCTGACCAGTCCAGAACATGTAGGTAGGGTATATTACTGCATTACTGGAACAAGCTGTAATGAGTAGGTGGCACTGTGACCATCTCTGGTTATGTGAGGGGTTGAAAGGTCTGGTACTGATGGTGGATGGGGGCTGTGGTTTGGGTTTGGCTCCAGGCTAGTCCAATTTGAGCAGCTTTGAAGGCATTATGGCTTTCTTATCACTAAATTACCACAGCCTGATTCATTATGCTGCCTTGAACTGCTGACTGACTGCCTTGGTGCACGTAGGCCAAAACCACAACACTCATACACACACTTTACACACCCACCACGCACACACACACACACTCTTATTCACACGTAGGCCAGAACCATAACAAAAACTCTAAGTCTATCTCTTACAAGCCTGATAACTTGAAAATTTCTAGTCGTATTGTGGTCCAGTCTTCTAACCAATAGATACATTGAGGCCTTTCTCGAACAGTTTACCAATAGTTCACAGCACACAGTTTTTTCCTTCACATCACTTAGTTATAAAAAAACCCCAAAAAAACACACTAACAACCATATGTGTTTTTTGGTTTTAGTTTAGTTTATTTAGTTAATTTTTACAGGGACAGTGCACATTAATCAACATTTCAGTAAAAGGGGCAGTTTTAGCCAGACGGCTAATTTTCAACCGTAGTCCCCGGGCAGGTTATTACAATACAGACAATCAATGAGCACCCTTAGGAATAACAAGTATGAGTGAAAGAATGAAGTGGGTCAGTGAGAGTGATTCAATCAGAAGTCTGGGTGTGGAAGATGAGTCTTAGGGTCTCTAAGGGGCTTCTTGGAGCTGGACGGTGTAAAAAACAGGTGTAAAAAGTGTAATAACAACATAATAACAGCGTAACAACAGTGTAATAACAGTGTAACAACAGTGTAATAAGAACATAAAAACAGTGTGATATCAGTGTCAATGCTACCAAATACAGATTAAAACTAAAGTAACAAACCTTGTTTAAAAATGTAAGATGGAGCAAGTCCAAGTAAAATATTTAAGGAGTGAAAGTAAAAAGTTGTCAGAAAAGTTAATAGTGAAGGAAAGTACTGATACCAGAAAAATCTACTTATGTACAATATGTACTTAGGTACTTCCCATCTCTAGTTGTATTCATAGCAAGATACTGACTAGCCCGAGTTATAGATATGTTGGATTAGTTGATGAGTATCAGGTGTGTAACATATATCAGATATGGTAATGAAGAGTGGAGACAAGGTGGCAGATGGGAGTTAGGTGGCCTTCTCCTCCCGAACCTCAGTTAAGTATAACTCAATTTATGAACCTTATGTAAGGTAATGGAGAAATGTAAAAGGATATTGTGTTTGTGTGTTCCAGGCGATGGTAGCATGTTACCCAGGCAACGGGACAGGGTATGTGAAGCATGTGGACAACCCTAATGCTGATGGGCGATGTGTCACCTGTATTTACTACCTGAACAAGAACTGGAATGCCAAGGTACGCTTGACCTTTTGAAAATCCTCTTAGTTTGTCACTGTATCACTGTATCCAACCATGTTGGCCACGGATAGATTTGACACTCAGTCACTGAACAGAAACTACCCATGAGAGTTAGGATTTAGAATGATTAATATAACATAAAATAAAATAATGGAATGTAATAGCTATATAATGTAATACAATATATTGTATTACTAAAATATTGTATGATTATACTATAATGTATATATAGTATTAAATATTTAGGGATAATTAGTATTGTAGTATTACATGTAGTATTATATAATATGTAGTGTCTGTATAATAAAATTAATTAAGATAAAATACTATATATAATACATGAAAGCATCCCTACAGGGTGTTTACATTACATATGGAGATTACAGAATCTTACCCGATATATAAACATGATTTTCAGTGTTTCAAGTTCATGTTCTTTTAAAGTCTGTGTGAGGGACTTATGTACTTTTTCTTATAATTGTAGCCCCAGAGCATTTTAGTTCTAAGCATCTTATTCTCTGGACGGAGGTGAACATGTTTGGTGTTTTATCTTCCAGGAGCATGGGGGAATTCTACGGATCTTTCCAGAAGGCAAGTCGTACGTGGCGGACATTGAACCGCTGTTTGACCGCCTGCTCTTCTTCTGGTCGGACAGAAGGAACCCCCATGAAGTCCAGCCCTCATTCTCCACTAGGTTTGAATCTTTTGCTGCTGTCTGTGGAGCATTGGCCAAGGGAGAGCTATTTAGCATAAACTGGCATTGATTCAAATTTGAGTTGTAGGTTAGTTACAGTTGCTATAGAAGATGCATTGTTTAATTCACGGCAAAAGGTACTTTGCTTGTCTATGTGTGGAGAAAAAGTACAAAGTACAAATACATTTGAGTGCAAAAAAGTACGAGTGTTTGAGAATCAAGTGTATCGAGTCTTATATCCTCTTTTGTCTCCAGGTATGCCATTACAGTGTGGTATTTTGATTCCGAGGAGAGGGCTGAGGCCAAGAGGAAGTTCAGAGATCTAACTGGTAGGTTTCCTGACTACAGAATATTCTGATTGCTTCACTTGAACTTTTCCTTTCTAGTGATGTGACTGAAGTGTACATAATATATCTTATTAACTGCTGCAACATTCCATGGATGCCAGTAATAAACAGGAATGTCTACATGGATAGTATGTGAATAATAATACTTTATATGAGTATGGGAATCTTTATCACTAATTGAAACCCTCTGTGGTGTTTGTTTCAGCGTCGACCGAGCATGACGGTAACACACCCTGAGCTGCTGCCAGGCCGCCATCTTGCTGGTCTGAAGAGGTCAGCTGGTCTGGAAGTCTTGTCTTCACAGCCTGCTCTGGGACTTTTAACCCTTCTGCCATATTGTGTTTGCTCTCGTGTATCTCTCTTCACTGATCCTAAATGGACAAGAAATGTAGTGAGACGTGGTTGACAACTTTTTCTAACCCTGAGATGTGATTACTAACCCACACCAACACACTTTTTAAGACTCGGTCGATGACGCACAGAGTCAAAGTGCACAAGTGTATGTACGGATATGGTGGCTCTATCACAAGGGGAGCATCTGATAGCTGCGGTGTGGGCTAGTAGACTAAGTCCTGCTGTCATGAGGACTGTGCTCATATGAAGGCTGGCAAGTTCCAACCTGTGGCGTCATGGTGGATATCTATCAGCAGTGTGGTGTGTCTTGGAGTTAATATGCATTGAATCATTTGCTGCTATTTCTGTGTCTGTGTTGTGCCATAACAACCGTCTGAGGTGTAAACTTGTGTGTGGAATCCTACAATCATTAATGAGAATGTGTGTGGTGAAGTCGTTCAAAATGGTAGTTATGTTTCGCTCTGGATAAGAGCGTCTGCTAAATGACTAAATGTAATGTTTGCTCTTCAATGCAGTTAAAAAATTTTTTTTGTGTAGTATGGAGGAGGGCTGTTAGTGTTGTGGTCAGTGTGCTATGCTCCTTTATAGTACCTCTCGCTATATAGCTCATATGGAATGAAGATTGCCAAACGTGCTACCTACTTGAGTACACTGTCTATAGAAACAGCAGATTTCCAGTCTGTCTTTGAAACATTTGTGAACTTTAAAAAAACCTCAGAGAAAGCCTCCACACCTCAGCTTTGTCAAAAAAAGATCCTTGATGCGACAGCTTAAAGCTGTGTGGCCCATTAAAGTTCATTTTTTCAAATGTAAATATGAAATATTCAAATTGTGTTTTATTTAGCTTGTATGCTGGTCAGCAAAGCTGATGATGTATGGGGAATGCTGTTGAGAATGAGAAAATGTTTGCTTGACGTGAATATTAAAAGTATTTTTCACCAATGTTTTGGAATTTGATTTTAAGTAAAATGTTTTAAAGGCTATAGTTGTAACCCTGTAGGACCCTGCATATAAATCAAAATGAAAGGGATGTAAATGAGAAAACATCCATTTTGTATCAAGTTTGACTTTTCCCCACTAGATGGCACTCTTACACTTCTACGCAATTCCCTTTTCAAGCTGCAGGAGGGGAGGAGAGGGAAGGACAGGAAGAGGAGGATCAGGGAAGGGGAGAGGTCGTAGAGAGCATAGGCCCTCCAAGACTAGCCAGCCGATTTTAAATATTTCAGTCTATTTTAAATGAGGTCTATGAAAGATAGATCAGAGGGGAAGGCAGGCAGAGAGTGTGAACCTGGAGCCCGGCTAATAACCTCAAGCTGTCCATCTCCCTCCCACGCTAGTCTGATCTAGAATCTATGGGAGATAATGGTGAAGACAATGATGAAGGCGGGGATAGAGCAGAACATACAGATGGATCAGGTGTGTGTTGCTTTGTTCTTGCGTTGATTCATCTTTGTGACATCATGTTCCTCCCCTAGCATCTATTCCACATGACCAAACCCTTAGCATGAGGCAAAGAGGACAGAACTACCTCAACTAAGCTAGTGACGCCAACATTGCCAATGATGGACCCGAGTCGCTAAGTGTAATAATCACTCCAAGCCTGTGAACGTCTCATACCATTTACTGCTTTATTACAGATGGGGGTTAGTCATTAATTCATCACATTCAGTAGGAAAAAATTATATCATCAAATCTGTTCATCAGAAACACCAAGGAGGAGGCTGGCGGCCCTTCTGCAGTGGATGACAGCTCCTAACTCGAGCTAATATGGTGGGAAGCTTCCGTATCACAGTGAGGTTGACGTGATTGTCACTCTGAGGTAATCAGTAATGGGAGTTGTGTGTAAAACACTGTAGGCAGAGTGTATTATTGACCGGACCTGCTTGTTGGGTTCAAATGATTTCAGGGTCTTGTATGCAGGTGTGTGTGTGTGTGTGTGCCTGTGTGTGTTCTGATCCAGGGATGGATAGTCTGTTGTAGCTGTTGATCTGCCCTTGGATGCAATCGGTTTGTGTGTGAATTCTTGAGATCAAATGCAGTCTGAAAACTAAAACTAAAACACAGGTTATCGTACTGAGGAAAGAAGTTGAGCATAACCACAACCCCTGACTCTACAAATCGGCCTGTCGGCTCCGTAAGTCATGTGACCGAGTGATGATACAGAGGTTAGTACATACTCCTGACAAGAACACGCTCCCTACGGAACTGTCTCGACCAGCCCAGCCCCCAGACTCTGACACAAACAGCAAGGTAGGAAAAGAAAGAAGAAAAATAGAAAGGAAAAGACGAAGGAAAAAAACTGGCAGCTTACTGATGTGTGGTAGCATTCACTGGGATGGTTGGATGTAAAATAAATGATGCCAGATAGTAACAAATTCAGGAGAGGTTTTATTATGAATATGGCACCTGTAAGATGGTAAACCGTGTTACAGAAAGACAACCATGTATGACATGTTTCTTTGAACGGATGAAAAGCTACAAAAGTATAAAATAACCCTGTTGTAAAATGAATTATGTACAATTCTGATCTGCAGCATTACTCATGGTAAATGAAAAAAATATGTCTTTCAAAAAGAAAAAAAGAAAAAAAAGAAAGCCAGGCACTCAAAGTTAGCATCAGTTAGTTATGTTTTTTTTTCTTCTTCTCAAAAATGAAAACAAAACAAAAACAAATAAAATAGAAATGTACCATAGTTTTTTTTTCTTTTTAATATTTTAATTTGTTTGTATTTAGAATTTATAACACTGTTAACATTGATACTAAGAGAATCCCTCTCTCCCGTATTCGTCGACTTGGCACCAAGTTTCCTCATAAAAGAATCTGTATAATTGTACAAGAAATAGTTAAAAACACAGACACACTCTTCACAGGTAATGAAATGACGATTCATATTTGTAATTTTAAACACTATGTATCGGACAGCAGCTGAGATTAGTTTGAAGTTTAAAATCACCAGCGATCATTTTGACAACAACACAGAACACATTAAGAACAGCTCCCCCTGCTGCTGAGAGGGTGTAACACATGGGTGTATTTCCTGGTCCACAGTGTTTAGTCTTGAGAGCTCAGCACCCCCCTCCCCCCTCCCTCCCCCCCCCCCCTCCCCCCTCAGCTCCCCCCTGCCTCCTCCTCCTGGCTATGTAGAAAACACTAAAGTCTAGCTTAGCATCAATCTCACCATAGAGACACCCGGCTCTCCAGCAACTGACCAAGCCTCTCTGCCTACAACACCCACAACCCCTCTTTTTATAAACACATTTAGTTCATGACCTGGGATTTAGAGGAACAACACATTGTCACAGAGACCACACAGAGTTGTTTCCTGATGTGGGGGAGTCGCCCTGTACAGTTCATAAGACTTTAGGCTCCTCCTCCCGTTGTCTGGACAGACTATAAAACACTGGAACGTTGACAAAGCTTCTGGACCGAACGGAATCAAGTAAAACCAAACAATCAACCAACTTAGTAAACATGCATTTCCAAAACACCTATAAAAATAGATTTATAGTGCGAAATATTTTTCTTTTCATTTCTTTAGAAATCTTTAAAATCGTTTATTGTCCTGAAATACTACCGTGATCTTTTTTTTTGTTTATTTATCATGTGAGTTGCAGGGTCCTTGAAGTCAACAGGTTAGGTGGAAACCAATGAAATACACCCAATGCATACAATAAGCACAAGGGACTCTGGGAATGTTTCACAACTGAGGCTTGTATGGTTCCAGAAGTTTCTACATCTAAATGCTACTTTAGCTTTTTCTCGTCATATTCCTATAGTAGTGTAAATATGCAAGCTGAAAACTGCGATTCCCAGATTCCTCAGTGGCAAAAATGGCTCCATAAACCTTTGAGCTAGTTAAGAGTCTTTTATCTCTGAGAAAGAGAGCGAGATAGAGAGGTCTGTAAGACTACACAACAGCAAAGCAATAGCAGAAACGGAAAGGAACTTACAGACAAAAGGAAGCAGCAAAAAAGGTGACTCTACATTTGGAAGGCCACCACACGAAATCCACTAACCTCCACTGGTTTCACTAGGACTGCAGAGGAGCCGGGGAGGAGCCTCAGGAGGCTCCGCCCACCCCACACTAGAGATATAGCACAGAGAAGACAAAGGACAAGAAAACAGCTACATCAGCTTGGTATATACTGCATATAGTAACACACACGGAAATCTCCATGGAGACTGACAGCCAGTGACACTTACACATTGTACACGTTTACGGTTATCACGCTTGGTAATAGGATGGCAGGATGGATGGACGGACGGGCTGTCAAAAGATGAAGTGACAGTTTTTACCGTTTTATTACTTATTTTTCTTTTTCAAAAAAACGAATAATCACAGTGTTTTGTAACACCAAACTGTGAGATAGTAGATCAACATTTTTTTTGGCAACAGAGGGGGGGGAAAAGGGTTTATAGGGAATGGGAATGTTTTTTTTTCTCTCCCGTAAAAAAAACCCTCCTATTCCTTTGAGACTGATTGAGATGCATGTCCTTGTTTACAATCTTCCTGATATGTGAACTCAGAGAGTCAGATGACTGGAGGAAGAGAGCAGATCAGCAGGGAGACTGGAGGTGATTCTGGTTCAAGGAAGGGGGCGAGGAGGGAGGGAAGAGCAGAGGAAGGAGAGAGTACAAAAAAACACTGACAGGAGCCGGTCATAGTTTTAGACATTCATCTTCAAGTTAATGGTGCTGATTAGCCTCCCAGTTTGACTGAGAGAAAAAGTGATCTAGTTTAGAATAAAAACAAACAAACATAGAAAACAAAACCCAACACAACCCATGTTGGCTATCTGTCATTCCTCAGTGGCCAATCAGATTGAGCCTAGAGATGAGGAGAAGTGATGTCACAAGGGAGCGTATCGGCTGGTCGGAGGTCTAGCTCTCCTGGTGGGAACTCTTCCCAGACTGACCCCCATTCGTCTGGAGGTGTAAAACACTTCATCAGCCAGCTGAATGAGGCGTATGTGTAGTGTGTCAGTATGTGTGTGGCGTTTCAGTGTGTGTGTGTGTATGTGTGCGAAGATGTATGTGCGTGTGTGTGTGTGTATGTGTCTGTCATTCAGTGGTAGCACCATGAGGCTGCAGAATGGAAGGAGAGGATAGTTCTGGTGCTGACCATTTCTAGAGTCCTGGATCACAAATAGAACTAGTAGAAGGAGGAGAGAAGTAACATTCTATTCACAGGTCAATGCCCGGCTGAAAATTGCTTTTTAAATGCTTGATTCGAAAGTTAAAAACTGAGCTACATGAAAACCAAAAGAAAGAAAGAAAAAGCATTAACTTCTAAACTACTATTCCCTTATTGAGAAATAACCCTAACATCTTGTTTCAAGATTATCTCTTATACCTTATCAGACAGGTTAACTTCCTTTAGTGTTTGTGTAGCCTTGACAGCCAACCCAGTAGGATTTCCCTCTTCTCAAACATCTTGAACCTTCACCTTAAATACACAGGGCACCTTCACAAAGATGCTGCATTATCAACTCAAACAACAAGAAGAGTTCACCTGAGGCTCTAGGGGCCTCTGGACAGCTAGGATTCTCTATAGGCAAAAAAGGATTCTTTACAACAAAGAATAGTCCATTTAGTTTGTTTCAGAGAAAATGTTCATTGATTGAAGAAAGGGAAGTAAAGATGGAGAGACAGAGAGGAGTAGAGAGAGAGAGAGAGAGAGAGAGAGAGATGGAGTGACATGGGAGGGAGAAGAGGAGGGCGAGGAGGAGAGGGGGCATTCATTTCTATTACACAAGCTCAATTGCTCAAATTCAAAGTGCTAGAATACATGGTTTCCTTCCCCCCCATTTCAAAACACAGTCTTTTGCCTCAAAATAAAAAGTCAAGAGTCTGTTTGCTTGTTTGTTCTGTCAACACAGTGGAAACACAGTCACATGGTCGTGGGTGGCGGGCCTCAGTCCTCCTTGCGCTCCAGCGTCTGAGTGGTGTGGATGCCGTTGCTGTAGACGGGGAAGGGCAGCGTGGAGAACAGGCCCTCGGCCGTGGTGAACACGTTCCCAGCATGCATCTGGCCCAGGCCGCCGCCGCCGCTCCCCGCCGCCGAGCCGAAGGGGCCGGCGGCGGCGGCCGACATGTTGATGCGGTGGACGTGGTGATACAGCATCTCCATGGGGGTCTTGGGGTCCAGGCCGAAGCCGCTGGCGTTCACGTCCACGAAGGCGTTCATGGCGTGTGTGTTAGGGAGCAGGTTCCCCTGCATGGCCAGGGTCACATCGGCCGGGGCGTAGCGGATGGTGCCTGTGGTGTACACGCGGGGGGCGGAGACCGTGGAGGAGGGGCTGGTGGCGGCGAGGGCGCCCGTGACGCGGTGGACCAATGGGAGGACGACGTTCCCGGCCTGCAGGCGCTGGAGGGCCTCGAGGTCGTTGGAGTAGAGGAGGGAGGAGGAGGAGGTGGTGGGCGTTACCTGCTGCTTGTCGCGTGGAGACGCCGAGAGGGGCGGAGATAGCGGGTCGGAGGAGGAGGAGCTGGAGGGAGGCGGGGCTAAACTGGCCACGCTGGAGGCGGAGGAAGGGGCGGAGCCAGCGTTGTAGACCTGCTTCCTGTTCACCCCTCCGGCCCCTCCCTCGGTGCCAGGGGGGGTTAGGACGGAGTCGGGGATGGGCACCTGGAGGGAGGAGCCTTGAGGGGAGGGGTAGGGTTCAGGGGCAGGGGGCGGACCCGGGGGAGGCTTGGTGGTCATGCTGTAGGGCGACTCGTTCCTGGAGATCTCCCGGTTGGGCGGGTAGTTCCAGATGCTGCTGTCGTTGTCAAAGTTGATGGGCTCCGACATCTCCGTCTTGATCTTGAGGACGGAGGCGCTGGAGGGGGAGGGGGGCGGGAGGAGGGGCGGCTCTCCCAGGGCGGAGTCCAAGGCGCTCGGGCTGGGCGTGGCCGAGGAGAGGCGGAGCCTCCTGCTGCGTCCGCCGTCCCACTTCTGTTTTTTCCTCCTCTTCCTCCTCTTCTGGTGCTTGCTGGCGGCCATCTCTGCCATGCTGTCGCAGTCTTTCACGCTGTCGCCGTCCTCATCCTCGTCCTCGTCCTCTTCCTCTTCAGAGGAGGAGGAGGGCGAGTGGCGTAGCTCCACCCCGTCTCCATCTCCGTAGTGCTCCACCTTGATGTGCAGCCCCCCCAGGCTCCCCATGGCCCCCACCCCTATGCCCCCTAACCCCCCAATTCCCCCCAAGGCCCCCAACCCTCCCAGGCCCCCCAGCCTGTCCAGCCTGGCCCCCTGGGCCTCCCCCTCGCAGTCGGAGGGCTCCAGGCTGTCCTGGTCCGGGTCCTCGCTGTCCTGGCTCTCTGGGTTGCTGGAGCTGTCTCCCTCCTCCTGGCGCCTCATCTCCTGCTCCGAGGAGGACTGTCCAGGCTGCTGGGGCTGCTTCTTGCTGTCTGTTTCCGGGTCCTCGCTGTGCTCCGAATGGTTCCCCTTACCGCCTGACTTGGAGTTCTCGTTGTCTACTGGGAGAGAGACGCAGGTTAGACAACACAGGTTAGACAACACAGGTACACAACCCTCCCCCCTCCCACAACACCACAACCCTCACAACCCCCCCGTACTGCCTCGACAAAATGGAATAAACAAACGCACGCATTCGGCTGCACAGCAAATGTAGATATATATACTGCTTTCATCCGCCCGCTGAATGGAAGAGCTTCTTCTCTGTGCCAACCGACTCAAACACAGAACAGCGCTCTGTTGCTTTTACATCTAAGTAACGTCTTTGCTGGGATGCCGTCCCTCTCCAGCCCAGCTGGAGAGACCATTGTGGAACACTCTGTTGTGCCAGTGGCAGCTGGCAAAGTACCCAGCCCTCATAATACAGCCTGGCATAGGGGGCACAGAGGGAGGCTGGATGCCAACTGTCAATATGCTGGCACAGCCTTCTCTAATACTGTCACCTAAAATTATAATCCCCTCCCCTCCCTCCTTTCCAGGCAACATCACCGTTCCTCCCTATCACCCAGGTTAAACAAGACGTTTGAGCAGCAGTGCTCAGCCTTACTCTGTTGCTGTGCCTGAGTCTGTCCTTGTGCTCTGTGTCAAACCAAGCTGGTTTTAAACAACTCAGCCAACCGGCCCAGAGTGGCAGGCGGTTCTAGGCGGTTCTAGGCGGTTCTAGGCGGTTCTAGGCGGTTCTAGGTGGGTTTTCTATCGTACCAGAGTTCTCCTTGGACTCAGACTCTGAGTCGGACGTCTCTGAGGACTCGGAGGTTTTCTCTGGCAGGTTGGGCAGCTGGGCGATGTCAATGGGCGTGTCCTTGTACTCCAGGTTACTGCACAGAGAAGAAGAACAGGAAGTCAGTCTCCCAGACAACAGCAGAAGCCTAGAGATGAGACAGATTCGTATGACAGACAGACTTCCAGGCTATGCTCGGATGGCGTCTCCATTCAGTTTGACTGGATCAGACTAGATCCTGCTGTGTACCTGAGGACGTAGTTGACCCAGATGACGTTCTTCTCGTTGTTGTTCTTGGCGTTGATGGCGATGGTGGCGCTGGACTGGATCCAGATGTAGCCTCCGTTCTTCTGGATCCAACGGTAGTACTTAGTCACACACTGGCCCTTATTCATCACTGCAGGGGAGGGAGAGACGGTGTGTGTGTGTGTGTGTGTGTGTGTGTGGCAGACAGAGAGAGAAACAGAGAGAGAGCACATCAGGTGGCGTCCAACATCTGGCGGAGGCCTGCTCTGCTGGTGACATCATTAATCAAGCCTGTGACTGTCTGAATGGAGCCGGGGCTGTGCGCTGTAGCAACCGCCGCTGCTGGGCCCTCCCTCTGGGGCTGGCCACAGTAGCCCAGGGAACTCGGATCCTTCAAATATATTAAAACCCATACGAAGCCCTCAGAGTGCTTCTGAAGCCCTGGCTTGTTGAGAGAAGGGTGCAGTGCTCCCCGTTCGCCACTAGGTTGAGCTGTGGCTCTGTGACAGCCTCACCCCCCCCCCACCCCCTCAGTGTCCTTGTCCGCTTGTGTTCCTCTGAAGAAGACGCACTTGCTGGCGGTTGCAATAAATTTGGCTAAATTAACCGCTAAATGGTTATCTCAACCAATATGTGTTTGCATTAATCATCCCACTCTAAAACAGAAACAGTCAAAATGTGAACGAGGTAGTAAATTCATATTCTTGGTTTAATTACAGCTACAAATAGGCCTTTCTATGAAAAAAGAGTTCTGTGAGAGGAATGATTTATATAAAAAGAAGGCCAGTAATTAAAAACTATTAGGAACTAATAGCATTGTTAAGGGCTCATCCCAGGGGCTGTAATAATTGACTTTAGTTCACAGGCTGCTTTCTTGAGCCACACACAGAAAGGATGTGTAGCCGGATACAGGACGATGAGAGAAATGACTTGTTTTTCTTTCTAAGAAGACAGAGAGGGTGTGATTGTGTATCCTTGAGATCAACTTCATAGTTCACTTCATACATAAAGGAGTATAACGTCTATTAAAGAGAGGTACAGTAAACAAGGCACTGTTTATTTATCCTAGCTAAGCTTTTGTATGATCCAAGAATTAGGTGTGCCGCTATCGTAAAACATAATATAATTTTATTTTTCAAATGGGTACATGTAAATACAAAATAATTAATAATACTTATATTCTGAACAAATCTTTTTAGTACTTTTAGTTTAGTAAAATATTGAATAAAGTGTTTCAATTTAATGTAGTTGGATGTTTCATGTGTAAATTTAGTCATGCAACGCAATAAATGATTAAGTGATGGCTCTGTATCCATTTGATATTTAGATTGTTGAAGGTCTGGCTAAAAGTTCATTTAATAAACCTGTTTTCGTTTTATTTTTAAATAAAGTGAATCATTAGACAACATTTGAGTCAACCTGAAAATATCACATATGAGTTTTTAAAGAGAAAAATCTGGTAAAACCTAAACTCCAATGTTCTCACAATGGCTATAGAACACTGGCATCCCATTGGGCCTTCAACAGACCCTGTACCTCCATAACCTGTACATGAAAACTTGCTCGAGGCGACTTCTCTAGCCTTTACATAGAGCTTTCTGCAGCGCATGCCAGGAGTCTGCTACATGCCTAAGATCTCTGTACATCTTCCTCAACAGACCTGTCAGTCTCTTTGATACCACTGTGTGAAGGATCTCATCTGCATAGCCATCAATACACCGTCCACCTCCACCCACCCCCCTGTCCACCTCCACCCCCTCACGTCCACCTCTGCTGGCCCCCCCCCTGCCCCCCCCCGCCTCCACCCCTCACAGGTGAGGTTTACTTTTTAACCCCTTTCACTTACTCTGCCATTAAATCAATCAGGGCTGCTCAGCCTATTGATCCAGTGGTAATGAAGGAGGCTGTGTTCCGGTGCAGGGCCAGACTGCTGCTTTTGGAGGCATTAAAAGGAATACGCTGCCTTTAATCTGAGTCTCTCTCTCCTGCAGCCCCGGGCATGCCTAGAGCGTGGCTTCCTTCTCTCTCTACACCTCACTCTCTCACTTTCTCTCTCTTTCCATCCTTCTCTTACTCTTTCGTGCTCTACACACCTCCCTTTCTGCGTATACCTCTTTCTCTCTCTCTTCTCTCTCTCTCTCTCTCCCGCTCTCTCTTCTCTCTCTCTCCCTCTCTCCCTCCTCTCTCCTCTCTCTCTCTCTCTCTCTCTCTCTCTCTCTGTCTCTCTCTCTGTCTGTCACATATTCTCGTGCACTCCCCATCTTTCTCTCCATCTTGATCCCACTCTCCTCTCCCTGCCCCATCTTCCCTGATCTCCCTGGTTCTCCATCTCTTTACATTTACATTTAGTCATTTAGCAGACGCTCTTATCCAGAGCGACTTACAGTAAATACAGGGACATTCCCCCGAGGCAAGTAGGGTGAAGTGCCTTTCCCAAGGACACTACGTCAGTTGGCATGACCGGGAATCGAACTGGCAACCTTCGGATTACTAGCCCGATTCCCTCACCGCTGAGCCACCTAACTCCCTTGCCGCCCCTTCCCCCATCGCTCCATCTCCCTCCTTCACTCCCTCCCTTCCTCTCTTTCCCTCCTGTCCTTCAGTTAGTTTTAATCACTTGGATTCCCTCCATAATGGTGGTTACCTTTCAGATACCCTTTCCCAGCATCCCCCGGCCTGTCTGCCATGCCGTGTCACACTCGTATAAAAGTAAGGTAATTTACAGCCGTGAAATTGCTTTATTGAAAAGTCCTTGCAGTGCACCATCGCGGGTATTATCGTAAAGGCAAAGTCTTTTATGAATGAGAGAGCTAGAGAAGAGAGAGAGAAAAGAGGAGAGAGAGGAGAGACAGAGAAGAGAGAGAGAAAAGAGGAGAGGAGAGAGACAGAGGGGAATGTTTTCTTTTCTTCTTCACCACTGGGTTTACGATTGGAGATTTTGGCTGGCTTCACAGAGGACTCTGTCTTGTGTTGTTGAAGTACGTGTGTGTGCGCGTGTGTGAGTTGGGCAATGTTTGTGGAACTTTATCTTGAGTGTGTTAACACGAAAGCTTTAAGGTGTGTGTTTTTCATGTAAGGTGTGTGCGTGTGCAGAGTCTGAGAAGGCAGTGAGCAGGCTGGTGTCGTTAGAGGCTGTGTGAACTAGTCTGAAGAAGCAGGTTCCTCTAGCTTGCCTGCAGGCACTGCGCTTAAGTTTTCAGAGACTCCTCCTCTTCCACTCTCCTCTCCTCCTCTCTCTTCCACTCTCCTCTCCTCTCTCTTCCACTCTCCTCCTCTCTCTCTTCCACTCTCTCCTCCTCTCCTCTCCTCCTCCTCTCTCCTCTCTCCTCACCATCATCGAGAATGTAATTTCTCTCCAATCCGCAATTAATGGGGAACTTTGTAAACGGAAGAAAAAAACCCACACAGTACAGTGCAGATGTACTGTGACGAACAGACTCTGTGTCACATTAATCTGAATGAATAAAACCAGAGGTGCCCAAGTTGCCATATTAAAGAGTGTCTGACAGGAGCTGAGTCATTTACACCATCTCTTCCTGCCTCACCTCTGACCTTCCTGCCTCACCTCTGACCTTCCTGCCTCACCTCTGACCTCTTGTCTAAGTAGCAGACAGACCAGAATAATCTGCTGCTCTGCCTCTCCACTCCCTGACCCTCTGGCTCTCTCTGACCTTCTACGTGCTGCCTTAGACACATCCTGATTGCTACTCCGAACATTGAAACGTCCACGGAATGTAATAGAAAAAAGGTTTGAGTCTTTTGTCTCCATGTAGACTGTGTGGTTTGATATGTGTCGATGATCACAGTGGTAGTCATGATGATGCTGGATATCGGTTATGACAGCACAATATCTTCCCCTAGGTTCTCCTTTCCTTCTCACCATCTTTCTATTTTTGCTCTCTCCTCCTTTATATCTCTCCTCTTCTCTCCTTCTGTTGTCTTCTCTCCTCTCATTTCCTCTCCTTCTCTCTAACTTTCCCTCTACTTCACTTCAGCTCGTCACACTGAATTCTGTCAAAGGATAGAGGATATTCCCCAAGCGAGCTGGCCCCAAAAACATTCACTCTCTTCTCTTGCTCCATCCTTACCACCCTCTCTCTCTCTCTCTCTCTCTCTCTCTCTCTCTCTCTCTCTTTCTCCCTCTCTCTCTCCCAACACTTAACAAAAAGAGAGGAACTGCTCAATTCTTCTGTCCAGTCTTTCTCCTCTGGGAACCCAGCCTGTCTGCTTCAGAGTGTGTGTGTGTCAATTGTTATGTGTGTCTAATGCTGCACTGCCTCCACCACCTCCCCAGCTTAACCGGCACTACGGTTAAAGGTTTTAAAGGTTTCACTGCAGAAAAAGTCCACAGCCAGTCCCAGCTTTCACTGAGAGATGCGGAGGTATCGCCGTGCACACTGCCAGTGTCCCTCTGCTCATAGAACGGTATCCAGAGTTTATTCAGATATCTAGGGATCAACTTTGTTCAAAGTGACACCAGAGTTGAGCTCCAGATCAGAGGATCTAAAGCCATCTGAGTGACGTTTTTACAGCCCACAGTCCCTAACACACCTGGCATGGGCATCAGAAGCGGTTGAATAGGAGGTAGTCACTCACAGTCCAGGTGGCTGTGTCGGATCCCCTCCACGTCCTCAGCATGGATGAACTGGTAGCATCTCTTCCCCACTATGTCCACTGGGGTCAGGTCCATGTAGTCACTGATCCTGCAACACACAGCAATATTCTTACTGCATGGAAGATGCCTACACGCACAGTAGATGCACACACACACACGTGAGCGCACACACACACACACACACACTGTGGTGTACATTTTAATTTTACCTTTTAGCAAGGAAACATTAACAAAGGGTTCAATGATGTGCTATGTTATTACAGTGCAGGCAGAGCAGCAATTCTGCTACTCCGCTCTAATGTCACACACACACCGACACACACATTTATCCAATACATTCGCCAGTCTCTCTGCTCTGTTGCTCTAATGACTGTGTGGGAGAGACCCCCACGTTTGACTCCAGACATCCCAGCCAGGCAATAGAGCCAGCAGATCTCTCTGCCTCGCCCCTGATGAAAACCCTCCATCACTTAGCTTTGAATATCATCTCCCCGTTCTAGCTCGGCCACAAGCAATCTGTCCACAATCTGTCTTAGCAAACGGATGTTGTGTTGGATATCTCTGGTTCCCCTCAAACAGCTTAGCTTAGGAGAGGAGCCACCATCAGTGGTCCATTATATGTGTCTGAGAGGTGGAGGTCTGTCTCTGCTGCATTACCTCAGATGGATCTGAGAGCAGAGCAGGACAGATAGTGATAAATTACTGCTGAATAACTGCCCGTGTAGAAAGCAGCATTATCAGGAGATCTGTGAGATACCTCAGGCCCAACACCGTCATCACAGGAACCCGCACACAGATAGAAGCCAGGAGAAAAGACGTCTACAGACTCTTTTGTGCGTTTACACAATGACTGAAAACTACTTTAAGATGGTATCCTAGCATAACTATAGCCACGAGGTCACCCCAGCATGTAAAGTAAAGAGCGGCATAGTCTGGCACATGGACAGATTTGCTCCAACAATTAGACCTGAGATAAAGGCTGGCGACAGACCTGTATCTGTTCTCACAACAGAATTCAAACTTCTCTTGTGGTTAGAATGTTATGTGGGCCACTGTGTGCTCCAAGGCCTACCTGTTCTCACAGTAAATTATGTTGAGGTCCATGTTGACTCGCGTGACGAACATCTGGCAGTCGATGCGCACCTCGTTGATGGTGGGCGGGGGAAGGGCGTGGGCCACCACGACCATGCCCATGATCTGATTGGGCACTGACCGGCTGTGGGTCAGGGCCATCCTGATTCGCAGACGACCCGTGACGTGGATCACCTGACAGGAAGTGTAAAGTAGCAGGGGTCAGAGATCACGCAGAATTAGCTACAGAGAATCGAAGAGTGATTCAGAACATCAGTCTGTGTGTCCAGAGGCAGTGCAGACAGGACTTTCAGAAATCAAGGGCTCAGATTTGGAAAACGCGACAAACAAACACATGACCGACACAATAGCAGAAAAAGAAAGTCGAGGTGAAGCCATTTCTCCCCAAATGACACGGTGAAGAGTGATTGAAAGAGAAGAGGAGAGATTGAAGTTCCTAATTATCGCTCGCTTTAAAGTTGTGGCGAGCTTAAAGTCTTTGTAGCTGTGGTTTGTGCCCAGAGGAGGAATGGGACTAGATATGCACACTACATGTTCAGATCCGTCCATTTTAATCAGCGGTGTGGAAGCCAGGGGGAATTGTTTTGTAGTCTTTAAACTACTGACACAGGCGTCTCCGTGGTAACACCTTAGAGATGGGCCAGACACCATTATCATCATTCACGCAGACAGTTCTGGCTCCCCAAACTCATTCAAAGACCTGCGACCGTGGGGGGACCTTGACGCTCCTACCTCTCACCAGGGACGGGCAACCCTCCACAATGGGCGACAGACACTGCATGTCAATTGAAGAGAGAGGGAGAGAGTGAGAGAGAGAAAGGGGGAGAGAGAGAGAGAAAAAAAGAGAGTGGAAGAGAAAGAAAGAAAGAGTGAAAGAGAGAGACAGGGACATAGTGGGATCTCACTAAGCTAACAGTAATCTGACTTGTTATAAAAGAAGCCTTCAAAGCACAGTTCCCCAGGAGAAGGATGATCTCCTAACAGCTGAATCTATGATGTCTTGTTCTCGAAACAGTGTTGCTCTGCCTCCAACACAGACACCAACAAAGGTTCCTCACTCCTAAATGGTACTGACTGCATTCTCTCCTCCTCCAGACTTTTTCAAATCCATGTGAATACAACACCGGAATAAAAACTCAGTAAGAAGAGCCCTGGCATGGCTAAATGCTGTCTGAACGTTGTCTGGACGTTGTTAACACAGTAAGAGTGAGGAGAAGAGACGAGGAGGGGGTAATGTGTCAGTCAGCCTCTGATAACATGAAACACACGCAAAGACATTTTGGGCAGGTGAAAAGAGAGCGAGAGAGAGAGAGAAACAGAGAGAGGGAGAGAGATTCTTTGTAGTTCCTGAAGGCATGCTGTTCACTGAAGGAGGAGAGGAGAGACTTCTCGGCTGTCTTTGGGTTGAAGGGTGTGCTGAGTCCTTGGAAATGAGTTCTGAGAGGAGCTGTTAGCTTGCTAAACCAGGACTGAACTACCTCCAAACACCTAAGCAGAGAGCCAGTCAAATAAAAGCACACATTTCCAGGTTAAAATTTGACTTAATGGTAAATCAGCTGTGCGCACCTACAGTAGCTGAACTTGGCTATGCTAAGCTCCAGACCAGGGAGCGTCTGGGGTGTGGAGCTGCTTATGGTAGCATGCTGCCTGCCAGGTGCCTGGGTGACTGACAGGCCTGCCCCGGCCAGACAGCAGTAAGACATCACATCACAGCTCAGGGCAGCCAGAGGGAGATGTCTAATCCCATTCCTAGAGAGAGGAGAGGCCCTGGTAGGCTGCATCACCTCATCAATATATCGTCACTCCAGAGAACTGGGAAGGCAGGCGCATGCATAACCCATATTACTACACACGTACTTCTCTACATGGACAAGGATATACATGCACATCAACAAACAAACTGACACAGACAGACAGATAGTCAGAAATGCAAGTGCACACACGCACGCACACACCCATACACACTCCCCTTCACTCTACCTCCCTCCCTGCAATGAATATAAAGGAGGTCTTTAAATAAATAAACATTGAAATGTATTAAAACATACAAAATGGAAATGATCTCCCCTCAGACGCCCCCAAAGCTAAGGGGCATCAAAAGTTAGTTTGAAAAATAACAACTTCTGAAGTAATTGCCACAAAGAGAAACGTAGGCACTGCAGATTGCTGCAGGAGTGCTCTTGGCAAGAACATCATAAGCTCTGGCGAAAACATTAAATATTCTCAAGCAGCTAAATGCAAACTGACACGGAGAGAGGTTCACAACAGGCAGAGTCTCAGGCAGGCTGAACAGCATATCTCAATTTAATACAAGCCAACATAACAAAGGGATCAATTTTTATAATTCATGGTTCAGCACACAATGCACTCACTCTCTCCTTTCTCTCTCATTTTATCTCTCTCTCTCTCCCTCCCTCCCTTTCTCCCTCCCTCCCTCCCTCTCTCCCTCCCGTCCCCCCCTCTCAGCCGGTGAATATAGAAGTGGTATACATAAGAAATCAGATTCATCTGCCTCTGCTGGGTGAGTCTCCGGAGAGCTTTTGAAACGGGATACAACACAAATAATGATGGAGAGCCTTTACATGAGAGCATTAAATGAGATGGTGGGGGGGGGGGCTGAGATCTGTTGAAAAAAGATGGCTTTAAGCCTTCGCCCAGATTCACTTTGATTTGACCTCCAGAGTGGAGAGAGGAATGGATAGAGGGATGGGCAGAGGGAGAGAGAGAGAGATATAAGCTGCCATCATGCGTGGCGGCGAGGCTCATCGCGCCGAGGAGAGGACGGTGGGCGGGCGGGCGGGCGGGCGAGCGGGAGAAGCAGTTCACCTGGCACCCTAACGGAGGATGTCAGATGTAAAATTCATAGCTCCTGTATTATGTAACAACACAAGTGTTGACTTAATTTTAAGTAAATGTAATAAGAGGTGTCCTTGTCTGCCTACAAATGTATGCATGCACGCATGGGGGAATATTTCTTTGTGGAGAGGCTGTCTGTGTCTCTCTCCTCTCTCTCCTCTCTCTCTCTCCATGGTGATTTGCATTTGTGTCTGTGTGGACAGACAAGAACATGAAGAGATGTAGAGACAGTTAATAAGGAGAGGAGGAGGATGAGGAGAATGAGAAAAGGAAGAGCAGTCGAGAGAGCATTTTGTTCTTGGAGAGCAAGACAACCTCTGCTACTGTTCTCTGTTGGCTTTCCTTTCTTTCCTTCCTCTTTCTTTTTGTCTTTATTTCTATAGTGCCAATGCATACCTAAGTCGGCGACACTAGAATTAATTTTTTCTCTACCCGCTATGCATCACACAATAAATTGAGTCAAGTGTATTTTGTTATTATACAAACCAGAGCCCAATGTTAAGATGAAATCCTATCGTAGCATGTTCACCCTTGAGAAACTTGAGTATCTGTCCTGTATAAACCTTGAATGCTGGGACTATGGACACTAGTGGCCCAGGAGAAGGACACACACACACACACACACACACACACACAGATGTACTGTGAAGAGCGTCCCGAGTCGCGTCGTCATGGGCAAGTCGCAGGCGACAAAGAGCACCTGGTTCCCGCTCCACACTCCCCTAACAACCCGCATGGCCGCAACTCCTTCCCAGATCAGAACCCTCCAATAAAAAATTGGAGCCGACAGGGAGGGGGGGGGGGAGCCCCGCCAGAGAGGACGACGCCTCCAGAGACGTGGCAGTCGCCTGAGCGTAGATATCCCCAGGGAGAGCACTCAGAGTGGGCTGCGTGCCGTGCTCACAGGCGGGGGCGTCCTTCCAGGGCGGGGAGAGAGACTCCTCACTGACGAGCCCTGAGAGGACGGCTTCTCTCTTCAAGTTGGAACATAGGTTCTTTGATTAAACACACATCAGTGCTTGTTTACCTGTCTAACTAAATTGTACGAGTTGTCACAGTACACACACACACACACACACACACACACACACACAAACACACGTTCACCGAAACTCACAGGCTAAAGAATCAGTCTTAATCCTATCTCTCTATCCCAAAGCCACCAGTAGTCATGGAGCTTATCACCTTAACATGCTAAGCCTGGGTCTGAGTCCGTGCTCCTTGCAGTGAACATGTTATACATAAGGTATCTCATTACACACTTGAGGCCTGAATCCGGTCATGCTAGGATATGGCAAATCTACATGTTGAAATCATGTGTTACTTTTCTTTCTCTCGCCAACTGGATTTCACACAAATATTCAAACTTCAGTTTTGTTTTTGGCTCTCAAGATGGCCGCCAAGAAACATCCAGGGTTAGGGAAGGTGAAGGCCTCCTACCTTGTAGCCTGAAGACTTGATGTGGACACCTCTCTTGGTCAGCGTGGACTTCATCCTGATGAAGAAGGATCTCTCCAAGGTGTTGTCTGGTGCTAGGAGGCTGGGGCTGCTCGACTCCACTGTGGACACACACACACACACACACACACACAGACACATACACACACACACACACAGACACAAAGACAGATTCATGTTAATGCAGGTTGAATCCAGGAGAAAAGAGGATCTATATTAAGTCGGTGAGATCCACATTTGAAGCAACGTTTCACTGGGGTTCTGTATTGGTCCAGATAAGCTTCTAAGCACAGTGCAATAAAACTCTTGAGCACACACACACAAACACAGGCAATAAAGGTTTTGCTAATGTTATTTAACAGCCAACAACCTATGCTTGATGTAGCAGTGTAATTGGCAAGATGCTTTTATTGCTAGTTTAGGAGCAGTTAAAATTGTTTTAACTACACAATTCTCTCAATTCAGCCAAGCAAATGATCTACTATAACACCACTCAAGGTTGGACCACCTCCACAGCATCCCCACCCACCTAGCTCCAGTATTGTCCTCTGAGAAGGAGGTGAACCCCTCCATCCATCACACTCTCTACCTGTTCAAACCATCATCACATGCATATTCATAACATTCCATCCGTCAGCAGGGACAACACAGGAAGTGACAAGCCGACCACACCCCTTGTCCGTGTCCCGGAGGTGAACTGACCAATACCTGACACCTACGGTTGTGTTCCATCTCAACTGACTGATGACAACACGCCTTCAAATTACTTCACTTGACCATACGACGAAGGGAACGGGAGGGGTGGGGAGGAGATGGGAGAGGAGAGGGGAGGGGTGAGGTGAGAGGAGTGGAAAGGAAAGGAAAGGTGAGGAGCAGAAAGGAGAGGAGATGGGAGAGGGGAGGGGTGAGGTGAGAGGAGTGGAGTGGAGTGGAAAGGAAAGGTGAGGAGCAGAAAGGAGAGGAGAGCTGAAGGTGAGAGGAGCGTAGTGGACAGGAGAACAGATGAGAGCCTGCAAAGGCATATCGAGAGGGAGAAAGAGACAAAAGACATGACTAGAAGATGAAACTGAAATGGGATTAGCAACAACAGCACACGAGGAAAATCCAGTTTTCTGCTGTTCTGCATCGGACAAGGCTGCTGGGACTACGGGGGGGGCTTACAATGGGAGGTGAAGGGGAGATGGGGTGAGGCGGAGGGGAGGTGGGTGGAGAGCAAGGGGGTGAGGCGGAGGGGTGGAGGGTGAGACGGAGGAGGGGGGGGGTGAGGCGGAGGAGGGGGGGGTGAGGCGGAGGAGGGGGGGGGGGTGAGGCGGGGGGGGTGGAGGGTGAGGAGGGTGGAGAGGATGCTGCTCTTCCTGTCATTCTCTTTCTGGTCATCTTTTTTTCTTTTCTTTTTTGCTGTGAGAGGAGGACATGAATTAAATGTCATTTAAAATCGAAGCAGTCCTTTATCACTCGGGGGAGAAGGCCAGCCATGTTATATTTAGTCATTTCATTTCTTCTGATTAAATATGAATTACTATGAAATTTTTCTCATCATCTGACGCGTCAGAATACGCCAACAGCTTTTTAATACACTGCAGAAGCACAAACTTGAGCTGGGAGAGTTTAATTCGCCTCTCTAATCCAATCACATCAACCTTATTTCTCTTATCACACATTCCCATTTTGAATTAAATGAGCTCATTAGTTTTAATCAAAGGCAGAGAGATCAAAACTTACACTTAAATGCTTTAGATCAGAGCTGCCAGTCAGACGTGGAGTTGTGTTGTAGCGAGAAAGCAGATCAGAGGCCCTTAGAAGCCGGGGCTTTCATTAGGCTGCAGCCCAGCTTAAAGACACAGCCTTCTCCACTCACCCCAAGGACTTGTGGAGCAACATCAGGGTCATTTGGTGTGTGCGTGCTTGTTCGGGAGTATGGGTGTGTGTGCGTTGGGGTGTGGGTGTGCGTGTGGGAGCAGATGTATAAGGTGGCACGTGTGTGTGTGTGTGTGAGAGAGAGAGAGAGAGAGAGAGAGAGAGAGCGAGAGAGAGAGAGAGAGAGAGAGAGAGAGAGAGAGAGAGAGGAATATGTGTAAGGTGTATGCTTGTGTGGGTGTCACAATGCGGGCTGGGTAGGTACAGGGTGGTTCTGAGGGGAAAGTGAAGACTAGTTTAGACAGGAGAAATAGGGGACGATGTAATGCGTGTTGCTCTGCTGCAGTACTCTGATTATGGTAACATGGGGTCTGCTGAAACAGGGGGCTGTCAGACTGGAGACTGGCCCTGGGACAGCTCATGGAGACACAGACATGGGGGAGCCCTGTCAGGGGCAGGAGGAAGTGAAGGATGGGGGGAGAGAGAGGGAGGAGGAGAGTGATGGGAATGAGAGAGAGAGAGAGACAGAGAGGGAGATACTGACTACACTGTATAATTACTAGTTAAGAATTACACAGGTCCCTACTTAGGACAGCACACACACACACACACAAACAAACACACACACACACACACACACAAACACACACACACACACAGAAAGGATGAGGTATTAGGCAGCATGTGAAGACAATACACTTAAAATCAGGAACAGAAATGACACCTAATAGATCCTTGTAGGAGCAGGATGTGTGATGCGATCCTTATTTATGTGATGTCAGAGTTGAAGATTCATGTTCTTGATGAGAGCCTTCAGAGGGAGCCCTCTCTGGACGTAAGTGATGAGATTTTAAAAGTATTACTTTCTGCCGCTGAGTGTCCATCATCAATAACAGGCTGCCAGTTCTTTATCCCCCCCCCCAAACGCACACACACACACACAAACACACACACACACATACATACACAGTCTGAGTGGAAAGTTCCCTGTACCCCTACACTTACAAACACACACACACACCAGAGTGAACATAGTCCTTCCCGTCTAGGACTCTGTACCTCCTCCTCAGCCGCAAATGTACTCTGCTTCAAGATCAGCCATGTCCATTTATATCAATATTAATGCTCATTTGGAGCTTGGAGCCTTTAACATGCAGTGTGTGTGTGTGTGTGTGTGTGTGCGTGCATGTGTCTGTGTGTGGCCTGTCCTCTGCGGTAGGGCAGTGGAGGTCTCTCTCTGGCTGTGTTCTGATGGATGGTCTGTCTGTCTGTACATTAGTAATGATATATATTCCTACACAGCACACTGCTAATTGGGAGGCACTGCTGGCCAGCTCTGTATTAAGAGGTAGAAGGTGATTTTTCAATACAGGGTGTTTGTGTGGTCCTGGGAAAGTGTGTGTAAGTGTGTGAGTGAGAGGGGGAGAGAAAGAAAAAGCATGTGTGTGTGTGTGTGTGTGTTTACAATGTGTTAATAAAGAGACCTGGGTTAAATTGACAGTTCTCGTAATTAGAAAGTGATGGAGAAATGCAGTCAGACACCTTCCTGCTCATCTCTCCCTCCCTCCATCTCTCTCTCTCTTTCTCTATCCCCCCTTTCTCTCTCCCTCCCTCTCTCCCTCTCTGCATTAGTGTACACTCCCACGCGTAGACAGGAATTAAAGACATCTAGGCTGTTTGATGTCAGACTGAGTGACGTCGGCCCAAACACAAGAAACAAATCATAATTTCTCAATTTTCCTGTGTGACACACAGTAGTAATTCAGCCTGTCAACAGGATAACTGGGCGTATGTGTGTGTGTGTGTTGGGGGGGGGGGGTCACTCCTGCCAACAGCGGAAATTCACATTCAGAAGTTTGTAGAAAACTTTGGATGAAATATGTACAAGCCTGTCCCTGACCAGGGATCAAACCCAGGTTCTCCTCAGATCAACTCAATCATCTGTCATTAGACCAAGCAGACATTCTGTTCTGAGAGCAACATTTTACCTACAAGTCAACCCCCCCCCCCCACCCACCCCACCCAACCAACAGCTATCTCTCTTACCTTGCTTTTAATATGGTAAAGTATACGTTGCCATGGCAACCACATAATTTCTCTCTTTCTTGCACTCTCTCCATCACAATTTGTCGCCAGAGCACTTTGCTGATTTTACCATATGTCTCTGGAGGTAGATTAAGATAAATAGAACATACACTCACAAACACACTACTACACACACACACACACACACACACACACACACACACACACACACACACACACACACAAGCAGTGTTGACGTTTAATTCTCTCAAACAGTAGCAGAAGTTTGTTGATGAAAAGAACATATGCAGCGTGTTCATCAAAAGACAGACATCTGAAATAGCGGTAAAGCAAATCCACAGTGATGTACAGATGTACATCACACGCTCACTAGTCCCAAGGTCAGACCACAAACACACAGACAAACACTTGAACATGATCAAATGTCTAAACAGCAACAATTCATACAGTGATAGAGAGTGGTTTTTATTTTCTTCCAGCCCTAGTCCACTCCAGAAGTGAGTGGAGAGGAGGAGCAGTAGACTGGCGGACCCCGGACAGCAACACAGTCTCATACAGTGTCACATACACACACACACACACACACAAACACGCACACACACGCACACACAGGAGAGATCCTAGATTACTGCGTCTCCTCCTCGCCACGGTCGCTCTGAGCTGTCACATCTCCAGTTTGTGTGTGTGTGTGTGAGAGAAAAAGATGTATCTGTGTGTTTGTGGATGTGTGTGCCTCTGAGTGTGTGTGTACTGTACGTGTGCATGTGCGCGTACTGTATGTGTGTGTGTACTGTATGTGTGTGTGTACTGTATGTGTGTACTGTATGTGTGTGTGTGTGTGCGCGTGTGGACAGCGGTCTGATAACCCTCTGGCCTTCGAGACATCTGCAGGCTTCCTCACAGCAGGAGAGAGTCCTGGCCTGGCGTCTGTCTGTGGTCGCTATGGTAATGAAGGGGGCAGGGTGACACTCGGGCCAGCTCTTATCTCTTGCAGGTCACCCCCACACTGGGAGGATGGGGAGACGTGTGCACACACACACACACACATAAACGCAGGCACCCCCCCCCCCCCTCACACACACACACGCAAAATACACATTCTCACGAATACACACACCTTTTCATGCACGCACAAGGTTGTATTCACACAGTCACATACACACTTGTATAATTTTCCAATCAAGGCCTATCCCAATAAATCTGTCAATGACATATTTTCGGTTGTTTTGGAGCAAATTTTTGGCAAGTTAAATGAATCCGTGTTGCTCTGAGGAAATGTTACCAGACACGTTGGCAGGTGGACTTCACTCCTGACTGACTTCCTATGAGGATAAATAGGGGACGATGTAATGCCCAGATGGCCTGCCTAAGGAACTGATCACACACCCAACCACACGCACACATGACTGGGAATAAATCCTGCACACATCACACAAACAGTACAACTAGGTGGTGTAACGTGGTTTCTCTTTTAAGCAGTGAGAGCCTGGTGAATGTGCCTTCATTAACCATAGAAGCAATTAACTTTAAAAAATGTATGCTGAACTGAGGCTCTCCCCTCAGAGTTCAAAGGTCACGCACGAGGGAGTCAAGGTTAGAGCTGTAACAAGGAAACGCACTTTAGGAATGGAGTCGATCTAATGGCTGTCTAATTTGCGAGAAAGCCGCCTCAAAGCAAGTTGATAGAATTTGGCATATCATTTGAGCCTCACTCCACCCCACCCCTCCATTCTTCTCTTTCCCCCCCCCTCCTCGTCTAATCGTGTTGCAAGGGAACACAGGAAGACGGGTGGAAAGAGAGAAGGTGGAAAGAGAGGGAAGAGAGAGGAGGACAAAAGGGAGGAAGCTAGACAGAGGGGAGAGACAAGGGGAGATAGGGGGCAGAGAGGCAGAGAAGGGGAGTAGAGAGGGGGGTAAATTGGGGAGTTTGGGTGAAGATGACAAAAGAGGGTGAAAGAAGGGGGGAGGACTGTAGAGTGTAGGTATTGGGTACTGTGGGGTGGGGGGGGGGGAAGCGGTGGGGTTACAGATGGCTGCTTAGCGCTGCAACGTTCAAGCTTGACTGGCCCATTTCATCAGCCCTGTCAAAGCCCCTCACAGATATGTGTTGACAACATTTAATCTAAAAAAATTGAAAGAAATGAATTAATATGCAAATTCCATCAGCTTTGTAATAAAAATGTCCTTGAAAAAAAACAGAGAACATGCACCCCAGAGGACTGGCGAGAATTATCCTGCACGCCGGCGCTCTCCAAGTTAGTCTGAGGTGCTCGGGTCCACCAGGAAATCAGCGCCGATCTGACTTGGAAATAATTATGATGGAGGAACAGAACGGGAACAGGCTGAATAAGTGGAACGGCCAGGGAAAAGACTCGCGTCTCTCTTTGTTATTCTCTCAGAATTAATGGGATTAGCTTTCCTTTCAGATCCATATACACCTAAAATCAACACCCCCCCTTTGCAAGTGTGTGTGTGTGCATGTTCATACGCTCGAGTGTGTGTGTGTGTGCATGTTCATACGCCCGAGTGTGTGTGTGTTGCATGCATACAATTAAAATCTTCGGTGAGCAGAAGACACAGTGGGGAAAAAGAGACATTTTCTCATTCTCTCCGATCCCGAGTGTGTCTACAGGGAGGGTTTCTTACAAGACAAAGATTACCCATACAAAAGAAGCAGGTGGCTACAAGCCTCTCTCCTGTGGAATTAGCTGAACTCTGGGACCTAATTATCTGTGGAGAACACAACCACAGACAGCAGAGAAACTTCACTGTTTGAAGGACAAATGATTAATTAAAAAGAACAACTCACCTAACTTGTGATCCTTGGTCGGACCTAGCGTCCGTGTGTGTGTGTGATTGTGAGCCTCTCTGTGGAATGCTGGTTCATTGTCAAATCCACTAATAACACTCTCTGGTTGCCAGGGTATGTATGTATGTGTGTGTGTGTGTGTGTGGGGGGGGGTGTATATGTAGGACAGACAACTAGGGCTTGATGATTAAGATAAAGGATCCATGGAAAATGTTGCTACAGACAGCCTTCTAAAACACAAGCGCATGGCAAGGTGAGTCAAACCAATTACTCTGATACTTCATCTATCGTCATTTATTAGTGACTGCTGAGACTATCTGACAGTTATATTTATTAATAATAAAATAGAATAATAATAATAGGGGTGCCCAGTGACCAGGTACAGAGTTCACCACAGAGGCCTGAATCCGTATCTGGCCTAGGCCGCATGTCCCCCTCTCTCTCCCCTGACTTCCTGTTTACCTTGAACTATCTCTTTCCAAAGCAGCATGAAAATTCCCAAAACAAAGCAAAAAAAAAAAAAGAAGAAAAAAAAAAAGATTAATCCATTTATGAGAAACGTAACCATGACACGTGGCATTGCTTAGTAGCTAACTGAACAGGTGTTCAGACGAAGATCACAGGGAATCCATAGTTCCAAGATCAGACGTGTGCGTGTGAGAGAGAGATATTACCCTGTGTTTGCATTAGACACTCCAGCTCCTTAGCTTGGTTGCTGGTGGGTTAACAGGCTTCAGAAGACTGTAGCGATTAGGCAGTTTGGAAAACAGAGATGATAGGCTGAGGGCTGGGGCCCTTGCGCTAGCTCGCTAATCTGAAGTTATATTTTATTAAAGAGTCAGAACATGGTTCCAGAGCTCCAGAGGGGGAACAGCAGACTCCTTCATGTAATTATTAATATTGACACAGACGTGTAGATATTGTCAGTCTCACAGATGAAGAATATTCCGATTATATTAGATAAAGAGGCACCGAGCTTCAGCTGCATTAAAACGGGATGGGAATTTGTCAACCGTCTGATAACAAATGAAACTCAAACTGGATGAGAAATGGATTGGTTAATGTATGTGCACACCCAGAGCAACATTACATGCAGAATGTGATAAGGCTTGCTAAAGTGTGGCTTTCACTTGACACCTGCCCCGGGTAGAAAGTTCTGGGCCAGCATCTCCCATCTATTCTGCATGACTGAAAAAATAAGTGACAGGATTTTGACTTAAAAATTATGGATTAAAAATCATTTTCTCTGTATCTGTGTCTATAAAATGGCAACTATAACATCACCTCATTCTTATCTGTACTACCAGAATCCAAACCAGAGATTTGTGCCAGTGTGTGGGTTTCAACTAATACAACACCATCTTTCTTCTCTCCTCTTTTTACCCCTGCTAAATTCTCTTATTCTCCACATCCTCCTGCACCTTACCTCTCATCCCCTCTTTCTCCCCTTTCCTGCTCCCTATCCATCTCAAAGCTCTTATCCTTTTCTCTTTCCTATACATTTTCTCCTCCTCTCCTCTCCTTTCCTCTCCCCTCCCCTCTCCTCTCCTGCCCTCCCCTCGCCAGATCAGAGCAGCTGTAAAAAATAATGAAAAATGTGCGATCCTTGTGGGGCCTGGCTTGTGCACACACAGCTCCACACAGGCATTCATCACTCGCCAGGTATTGTCAGTGAAAGTTTAATTGCATAAACACTCTGTAACTGTCCTGTCATATTTCTTGTCAGCCTCGATTCTCTCTCTGGGCTTACTATCTCGCAAAACTATAATTGAATTGCTACCAAATCTCACCGCAGCTCAGGTGGGAGGGTGGGTAAGGGAGAGGAAGGAAGGGAGGAAGTGTGGGGGGGGGGGGAGGAGGTGAGCCTTATGAATAGAATTTGTTTCCTATCAGCCCGTTTGACAAATTGTGTCAGGAGGAGAGGCAGGAGCGATAATTTCCCAGTTTATTGAGGAGACTAGAACCTGTTTGCTGTTTCTTCTTATCTACCCCCCGCCTTTATAAGCACCTAGTTAAACAAATAAATATATAGGTTTATGTTGTGCGATGTGTGTGTTTGTGTAAATGTGTGTGTGTGTGTGAAATTTGGGCTTAACGGTTGTTATTCACCCGAGGAGATAGGTTAGTCTAAATGGCACACAGAGCTGCAAAAGAGGCCATTGTGGAGCGTGGTGAGTGATGTGAGCATTGTAGGAGCTTTATTAACAGGCCGTCAGAGCCTTGGTCAGGCCAAAGCCAGGCTCTGCTAGGAAGAAATGCCACAGAAACTCATAGACCAGTCCTGCAGACAGGAACTTGCAGAATACCAACACTATGAGGAGAGGAGAAGAGGGGAGAGGAAGGGATAGGAGAGGAGAGATGTTTCATGTCTGATAAGCTAAGATAGTCCTCAGCGGCAGGATTGTCGGGCAGTGGAGAAGGGTGTGGGGGTGTGGTGGGGGTTGAGACTTGGAGAGTACGGACAATATGACTGTCATTTGTTTGCTGTCAACAGTAAACAACTGTGTTTTCTGCCAACGAGGTGTCATATTTGATATTCCGCCCTCAGAGTGGGATTCTGTAGGAAATGGCTTGTCAAAAAGTGAAAAGAACCCAATTGTATTTGAATTTTTTTTACTCAAAAAGATCTCAAATCAAATCAAATTTATTTGTATAGCCTTTTTACAAGCAATGTCACAGAGGGCTTCACATACGCCCATAGAACTGCCCCTCAACCAACCTCAACCCTCAAGGAAGACAAGGAAAAACTGTGTGATTGGACCATTACCTGCAGGACAAAATATTCGACTTCACGTTTACCTGAATGACCGCCCCAAGCAATAATGAAACACTGAAACTTTCCATGACATGGGCGATATGTTATCATACTAACAGCTTATGGAGAGCAGACACCTCCAGACACACACTAAAACACACTCATCTGAGAGACAGACCGCTGAACTTCCGATGAGCTTTCTCTTACTGTGACGATTTGTGTGCGAGTGCGAATGGTTGAGTTTAAGACACACAGAGAAAGGGCGCCAGCTTTATCAAAAGTCTTTTCCCACAAAGCACTGCAGCACCTTGTGCCTGGGAACGGTGGAGTAAGTCCTGCCTCCTGGCTTTCCCGCCTGATAAAAAGGCCTTTCTGACAACCTTATCAGCCAAATAAGCTTCTAGAAAAGTGCCTCCTAATAGGCAAGAGACCGCTTGATCCTGTCTTTGTCTCTCAGAGCTGTGATGCTTTCCTCCTCCAGTGATCTCCAGTACTCCCCGTGACAGGACTTCCAATCTTTTAGGCCGGCTAAGCTGTCGTTAGCTTCTTTGTTCCTCTTCGAGGCTGGTTTAGCGTACGGGGCATGGTGATAGGACGAGAGCAGGCGGGGGCGGGGGCGGGGGGGGGGGGGGGGATCCGACAGGCTGGAATACGTCGATGGTTTCAGATGTGTGATAAGACCTTGTGCTACGTAGTGAAGGGGTCACCAGAGAAACCGTTTACCGCCTGTCCAACTGAAGCTGCCCGAGATAGGATGACAAACAGACTTGCACACCTGGTGACCATGTCAAAGACTTGGTGACTGTTGGATTTGGTGACAACCTGACTTGGAGACTATCGTACTTAGCTGAGGAGAGAGAGGGAGGTACAGATAGAGTCAGAAGAAATGACTCAACTGATGGGGTTCATTTGATGAATAACACAAGTGCCTGTTGAGTCATAATTCATCAGGAGACTACTTCATATTGATAAGTGAAGGTTCTGAATAAAGTAGCTTGAAGTAATCAAAGCCTGGATCCAAACTATAGATCTTTAAGCATAACAGAAAACACATTATATGTAGTGCTTTGTGAATAAAAATAAACCAGTCAGTCACTCTATTAAAGGCTGTCTGAAATATGAAGGCAGGCCACGATTGATTGGTACTTTTTAAATCAAGTTATGCTCCGGCAAGATGCTTAATCTAAGACTAAACTTGTGGAGCTGGGGATAAATGAACACATCAGATGATTAAAACCTATCTGTCTCTGTGCATCTTGCTAGCAGGCTAGCTGTGCACCACTGCCAGTCTGTCAACAGCTAACCTGATGAGGTGGACCAGCTGATGACATGAAGGGTACTTTCATAATTGATGACTAACTTATGACGCCGTCTCAAACAGACAGAAAATTAACATATTTTACCTGTCAGGATGTTGGTGATATATAACACACAAACATACCACACACACACACACACACACCTTATGGCCCATTGCTGCAGCTGCATGACAATTACATTGCAATAGTTCACCATCTATCTGCCTCAATAGTGGAGTCGTGCAGTAGGTTTGTAGGTTTTGCACAAGAGGATATCCTACTGGATTTCCCAGTGAAACCGTAAGGAAAAACCTAATTTCCAGAAGAAGAAGATGACAATGATCCGTTTCAGAGGGCCAGAGACACTCCAGAGATCCCTCCAGCTCTTAAACCTTCACAACAACCACGCAGCAAATCCACACGTCTCCAACACAAGTCATGTTTCCAAACAATAACCACAAAACATCAAACAGCAAATATCTCATTGTCGTCTCCAAGACAAAAAAAAAACAGATTTCCCTCGTCTCTGGTGGCATTTACATTCATATGAAGGTAAACAGGATCAGAAGCGCTCGCAGATCAGTAGACGGAGGGAAGGAGGGATGAAGGGATGAAGAGATGGACATGGATGAAAGGCAGAGTAGAGATGACAACCATGATGGATGTTGGTTTAATTGAATACATCCTCATACAGACTGGGAGGCAGATGGACACAAGGCCGGATTTGCATTCCTAATCATAGAGAGACGTGAGGTGGAATAACCACTTTGTGTGTGTGTGTGCGTGTGTATGTGTTTTTGTCATTGTATCACATCTGAGATGTACTGGGTGAGAACACATCGCTACAACTGTATCCCTGATTGCAAATGAGTCATGTCGGCCCCTTGTGAACGCAGGGAAGTGTCAGTCCATCAGGGAGGGTGACCTCCAGATACAGCCAGGCACTCTGGACCTCATCTGAGCACAAGCCATATCGGCATCTGACTGCAGAATGAGGTAACCACAGATACTGTTTCACCTTGTGTCTCCCCCATGACACTAAGCAGCCCCTGTAGAACCTGTAGCCCCCGGCCCACCTGCTCTCCAGTCCCAGTCCCATCTCCAGCCCCAGGGCTCAGCTCCAGCAAACCCAGCCCTACCCTCTCTTCCCTCCACCCCCTACCCTCTCCTCCCTCCACCCCCTACCCTCTCCTCCCTCCACCCCCTACCCTCTCCTCCCTCCACCTCCCTACCCTCTCCTCCTTCCACCCCTGCTCTCTGCCCTCCAGACCTCTCATCTTGCATCCCCAGTCAAAGCCCTCCTCTTCTTTCAGCTCTAGTCACCCCATCTCCTCCCCTCCCCTCCAGCCTCCATCTCCCCATTGTCAGTCCACACAGGTCCATTTCAATAGGCGGCAGCACGTTCACAGTTACGAAATGCTAATACGCCGAGAGGCCTGATACTCCAGTCTATCACAGCCTGTAAAATGGGCTGGGTGTCACTTCACAAGTTTGAATGCCGTGTGAGATCGACTGGAGTCTGACAGGATGTTAAAGAGAGGCTTTATTTCAGGTTGTCAGTGCAGGGAGCTCTCAGACCATCCTTCTGGCATTATCTTAATTATCCCAGCCCTATTGTAAACAGGCGGTCTCAACCACTCAAGCCTGCACTAAAGAAATAATTAGAAAAGTCTAATAATAATAGACTCTGATTGCTCATTGTGTACTCTGAAAATTCCAATTAGTGACACGAGCATGGATGTCTCAAAATGGCTAATTTAGTTTTACTATAATCCTAGCCTCAACATAAAGTTTTTAGTTTGAGTGGTTTCATACTTTAAAAGCACATACAATTTGATTTAATTAATTCAAGCACTTTTGCAAGTTTGTGGTAATTTATTCTGTATATAAGTGTAGGGGATCAGAGTGTGTGTGTTGGTGTTAGTGTGTCTATATAATACTGTGTGTGAGGCTGGGGATCACTGTCTGCTTGTAGTGCCAATATATCCATACATTGAATAAAGTCTTAAAGGCACAGTTCATGTAAATGGTACATGTGCAATAACGTCTGGGATTGCATCCTGCACCACTACCTCTGCTATCAATACTGTACCCTGTCACTCCAACCTCTGAGGAGAGGCATCGTGCATGTGTGTGCGTGTGTGTGTGTGTGTTGTGTGTTGTGTGTTGTGTGTGTTGTGTGTTGTGTGTGTGTGTGTTGTGTGTTGTGTGTGTTGTGTGTGTGTGTGTTGTGTGTGTTGTGTGTTGTGTGTGTTGTGTGTTGTGTGTTGTGTGTTGTGTGTGTGTGTGTGTGTTGTGTGTGTGTGTTGTGTGTGTGTTGTGTGTGTGTGTGTTGTGTGTGTGTGTGTGTGTTGTGTGTGTGTTGTGTGTGTGTGTGTTGTGTGTGTGTGTTGTGTGTGTGTGTTGTGTGTGTGTGTGTGTGTGTTGTGTGTGTGTGTGTGTGGGTGTGTGTGTGGGTGTGTGTGTGTGTTGTGTGTGTGTGTGTGTTTGTGGAGGGGGTTGCTCTGGCTTGACAAGGGTAGGGTCTGAGGCTCTTGGCAAAGATCTGTATTTGCATTTCAAATGTCACATGCAGCAGACACCTGTTAGAGGCTGGAGCAATATCCACACAAATCAAAAGGTCCAACCTATAGGGAAAGGGGTTCACACACACACATACACACACACACACACACACACACACACACACACACACACACACACACACACACACACACACACACACACACACACACACACTCTTACACACATCTCTCTTATACACACACGTACACGCACACACTCTCTTACACACATCTCTCTTATACACACACATACACTCTCTTACAAACACAAACACACGCACACACACACACACACCGCTCTGCTGCTCACAGCTAAAGCAGCTCTGTCCTTGGGATACAAATGACAAATGTCCCTTAAATGACATAAAACTTAGGTGACAGTAAACTCAGGCTAACTTGGTAATTATGATGAATGTGTGCAATTACAAAGAATTATTCAGATTCGTTTTACTAATAGCATAATTAGCCGTGATAATCAGGGACTTCTGATCCAGGAATAAGTCAACGCCTTGGACAATTACACTGTTGATACAAACAATAATGAACAGATTACCTCAATAAAGTTTTAATAATTCCACTTTATATCAATTGAAAATTGTTGGGATTTGTTTTGCAGTACAACACAACACAACCCTGCAACTCCAGAACAGTGTCCAGGTAAGAAGTGAACAATCATTATTACATCAATGTCACTGCAGGCCCCTGTCTCTACCCAACCCTGGGGTCCAGGACATTAACATGTGCACACATGCTCGCTGGGAGAGTGTGTGTGTGTGTGTGTAACTTTGCCGAGGGTAAAAGATGAATACCAATCAATAGTTGTCTCCCCTGTGTCCTCTCAACCAAGCTGACGGAGGGAAAACCGAGAGAGGCGGAGACGACGTCTGGGCCTCCGGGATATGACAGCATAAACAAACACGTCTTCGCCTCCATACTGTTTTGCTACATCGTGTTTACAGATTATCGACTAGACGAAACAACAGCATGTAAATATGGAAGGAGTCAAACAGGAAGAGCTGAAACTGGGCTTCCTGTCTCTGCTGCTTGGGGGGCCGACGGAGCGCCTCTCATATCTACAATGATCCTGACTAGAGGGAGAGACGGGGGTTTTGCTTTCTCAGAAACACTGCTTCCCTTTCAACCTCCTTCAGCATCCTGACACGCAGAGGGGAGGGCGGGTGAGGGAGGGAGGGAGAGAGGGAGAGTTGGAGGGATGGAGAGAGGGGAGGGAGGGTGAGGGGAGTGAGAGATGGAGAGAGTGAGGGGAGAGGAAGTATAGGAAGAGAGTGTTGGCTGCCCTCCGCCCAACAGTCCAGCCCACTGATAATGAGCCTCTGTGTACACAAATAAATCTCAATGTCAGGACACCCACTCCTCCTCCCTCCCTCCCTCCCTCCCTCCCTCCCTCCCTCCCTCCCTCCCTCCCTCCCTCCCTCCCTCCCTCCCTCCCTCCCTCCCTCCCTCCCTCCCTCCCTCCCTCCCTCCCTCCCTCCCTCCCTCCCTCCCTCCCTCCCTCCCTCCCCTTCTTGGCAAATAAATTTACATAGAGAAACACCACTCCACCCCACCCCCACACATCTGTCCCCTATCTTCCCTTGCTTCTTTCTCCCCACTCTCCCCCCTTTCCTCTCTGCCACTGTGAAATATCTCCTGGCACAAGAAAAAAAAACCAAAAAGCACAAAAAGGACAAAACCACAAATGTGGAACTTCAATTAATTTAAAGCCCCAATCAGCAAAGAATAAATCCTAGGCAGATCTAATTACGGCATGTCTCTCCAGACCTCGGCCGCTCAGCCAATCTCCTCTCTGTTTGAACAGCTTGATGAACTGAGGGACTGATGGATATCAAGTCATTTTGTTTAATTTATAAATGGATTTTCCCCTAATACTTAAATTATCATCAGTACAACACAATGAAAATGGGAACATTTGGAAGGCAAAGTCTATAACAGCCTGAAGAGAATTCCAATGAGGACTCTGGTCTCCCAGTCCTCCGCTCCCACTCTGCTCCGCCTGATGAGTTCAGAGGCAGAGCAGAGTCCTGAGCGTCAGAGGGGGTCTTCCTCTCGCGGGATGCCACGCACACACACACACACACACACACACACACACACACGCTGTCCAACACTACAGGCCACACACCAACACATTCACACACACACACACATACACACACACACACACAACGTCCAACACTACATGCCATGCACACACACACACACCAACACACACACACACAGACCAGTCCCTACCTGGTTCGGGGGTCTCAGCGTGGGAGGAAGAGGAGGCCGAGGAGCCCCCGTCCTCGCCGGTGCCCTGAGACAGGGTTCCTCGTCCCGGGGGCAGCTTCATCCCCAGCTGCTCAGCCATCTCCACGTGGTCTCCAGGGTGGACGTAGTCAAACACACTGCTGCCAGTCAGCTCCACCTACAGGGATCCAGCGCCAGGACAGGCAGAGTTAGCACTGTTAGCATTGTCATTGCAATAGAAAGGGCAATTAGCATTAGCAGATGCCACAAATTATCTCCTCTTACAGCCACTCCACAGGGACAGGGACTTTTTTTGAGCATCTGCATTATCATAAGGATATTATGGGATATGATTCGGAAAGCAGGGGCATTGAGAAGTATTTCCTGTATTTTGTGGGCGCTCACGTGCTCCTGTGTGTGTTTGATACAGACAGTGTTTGTGTCTCCAGAGGTGCACCTTGTTTTCTGCAAAACAACCCCCCCCACCACCACCCCGCCCTCCCCCCCACCCCACCCCACCCCCGCATACCCACCCCACCCCCACCCCCCTTCCCAAAATTAGACCTAACACCCATGACAAGCAGCTTTAGAATTATCAAAGCCAAATATATAATAAATCCCTGCAACTTTAAACACTCATTACGCTGGATGAAAACAGGATTTGCAGCAGTTAATTGGGGATGACAAGAAGAAGCGTCAGGGCCTTATTATTACATCTCGCCATTCCAACACCCACCTTTCTTCCCTCTCTTCCTGTTGCTCTCTCAGTTCCTTCTTCCTTTACTTCCTCTCTCTCTCTCTCTCTCTCTCTCTCTCTCTCTCTCTCTCTCTCTCTCTCGCTCTCTCTCTCTCTCCCTCCATCCCTCCTTCCCTCCCTCCTTTTGTGGTGTTTGGGCTGTGCGTGCAGGAGTGCTGGATGATCAGGTTGGGTCCGGAGGGACGCGAGGATTACATGGGAATAATCTCTTTAATGTCAAATCCCTTTAAGCAATTTAGTCCCTCATAAATTATCATCCCAAGCAGAAACAATGATTAAGAAATGAACATGATACTCCAGACCGTGAACTGGGATGTTGCCACGCTGTTTACAAGTTGCAGAGAAATTTGCAGCTTATATAAGGACCCAAACATGACTTTAAATCAATTAAGATACTTGGTGATGCTTTACATGAAGGTTATCTTGCTCATGTGTGGAAACAGTATGAAACCATTAATGATTAAAAACTCAATTGAGTGATATCTCACAGAATATCACATAGTATTTTACAATGACAGCAAAAATTGAATATTAATGTCGTAGATAATGCAAAACAGACATCATATATTGAGTAACTTGTCTCATAAGTTAAAGATATTGTTTTCTTGAACGGGTGTGTATCGTCGCTGTGTTGTTCGCAGACAGGCGGCGCCTCTATCAAACAGCAGCCATACGTTTCACTAATGCATGGAGCCTGATAAGAGGAGGAGACAAACAAGGTGGTTCAACACTGTTATCGTCACTACTCCTTTATTCCGCTGATGTCCTTGTCCCAGGCAGACAAGCTGGGTGATGAAAGACTAAAACTTCCAACCCGCGGCTTGTTTAATAAGATTTATCTCTTTATATATTCAAGTATACAAATGATATGTAACACCTGAGTGTCCTTGATTTGAAACAACAACAGGGAGAGTTATGATGTGCTTCCTGGAGGTCAGCTGAAAGGCTGACACACTGCTGGGCTCCGGGTAGGGGAAGACGCACCCTGTTTGTGTGTGTGTGTGTATGTGGTGCGTGTGTGTCGGACAATGACTGTAAGGAAATCTGACAGATTACACTAAATGCCTGCCCCCTACCCTGCTCCACCCCTACCCCGTCAGACAAAAGGGAACCCCCTCCACCTTGTCTCTCTCTTCCAAAATGTCTTCCAGCGGCCCTGGACCTGTGGAGCATCACCAGGCAGGATTAGCAGAGGAGCCGAACACACGGCCATTCACAGCTGTAATTGGATTAAACTACAATAAGAAGAATGGTGACAGTGGACTGGGGCTGTCTGGGGCCGTGGTCCGGGGCTGGGCAGTGTGTGTGTGTGTGTGTGTTACAAAGTTAAGCGTGTGTGAATGAATTACCAATGTATGCATACACACACACACACACCACACACACACACACACACACACAGCGTGCTTTTAAAATCTCTTTCTCGACGGATGGATGAAACGTGCGGGGCTATCTCTCCTTCACAGGCAGCGGGGATGACAAACCTTTTGTGTTCCATTATCATTCATGAACACGAGCGATTGACTATTTTAACTGTATTAGTCTCAACCTCCCTCTCACGCACAAGTGGCTCAACAATGCTCTCATCCACCCTAATCTCAGCGCGCCTCAGATCAGGCACAATAACAGTGACGGGGGCGCCATAATAGCAGCTCAGATATTCATAGTGTGTTGGTGCTCGGCTGGTTGGGCTGAAGTGGCTCAGTTGTCCGGTACATGAGAGGGGCTAGATTAGACTGTGTGATAGCAGAAAGGACACGTGGATTACACACGCCTGCGTTTGCATTGGAGATGAGGGAACTGGGAGCCAGGCAGTGAGGTGGGGGAGGAGGGGGGGTGTGTGGGGTGGGGGGGGGGGCGTGGGGGGCAGGGGGAGGGCACCCTCAGCTACATGCTGCTGCCTCGGTGGAAGGTCACTCAATAATATCTACCTCACCCTGGCCTCCCCTCCCTCCCCCTAGCCTCCACTGGCCTCTCGACAAGCTTATTAAGACTGACTGGCACATATTAATGCAAACACCTGATTCTCCCCAAACAGGAAAAAAAGACATTTTAAGTCTGGGTATATAAAACAGGAGGGAAGGGGAGGGCATTAATTAGCTGAGCCACTGAAATGTCAGCCTTTCTCTCACTCTCTCTTTCTGTCTCTTTCTTTCTCTCTCTCTCCGTCATTCCCTTCTCTTTCCCTCTCTCCACCACGATCGGTTCATCTCTATTACACGGACGCACGTCATATTTCATCACATG